>NW_027129523.1:0-2500 GCF_037325665.1 Littorina saxatilis | reverse complement strand
CGACCAAACACCACGTAATAACTAGGTTAATTTATGCACTCGCGTGAACAAGAAACTGTCGAGCTTCACAGATATCGTCGTTGGGTAGTTTTGGGTTTATTTTACTACCATAGGAGGATTTTTGAACTGTAAATGCACTCAGCTGCAACAAAAACGCAAAACGAAGGCTGTGAGCTGCACTGTGCCTTTAAGAAGCAAACGCTGCATGCAGCGCAGCTGCGGCACAGCTGTGCTGCGGCTTACTGCGTATATTAAGAGCAACCTTGAAGGCGAGTCGTATGAGCATTTGCGTTTCTTGTTTTACATAGATTTGAGTGCGCGTGAAGATAATAAATCTGAAACATTTGTGAGAAAGTGTACACTCAAAAGGCGACTTGCCCTATCGGCCAGCGCTGCGAAGTCGCGCGATAAATCTGCAATGCATTGCGTGGTCTTGCGAGATCTGCCTCAAACTGCGGGCATGTTTTGATAGCTCTGTGAGACGTTGCATTTCAGTGCAGACACTTTGCCTTAAAAATGGTGAATTTGCACTAGGTAGCAGTGGGATGCAGCAATGTTAGCCGCAAGAATAATCCTAAATTTCGTTTAAAGTACCCAAGCATGGCCCGTACACAAAGGAAAGGCGATCGAGTTTTTTTTTTAACACAAGCCAGAGAACACCAGCGCTTGTGAAGCGATGGCTGAATTCTCTTCGACGTCAAAATGACGTGCCATCCCGGTACTCCGTTGTCTGTTCAATAACTTTGTCAGCTTCGGTTTTTTGTATCCTGAATATTGTTTTTTTCTTTCTTTGAGGTATTTTTGCAACTTTGGTACTTGCAATCGCATGAAAATTCTGCTGTTCGGTTGGCCTAGTGGTAAGGCGTCCGCCCCGTGATCGGGAGGTCGTGGGTTCGAACCCCGGCCGGGTCATACCTAAGACTTTAAAATTGGCAATCTAGTGGCTGCTCCGCCTGGCGTCTGACATTATGGGGTTAGTGCTAGGACTGGTTGGTCCGGTGTCAGAATAATGTGACTGGGTGAGACATGAAGCCTGTGCTGCGACTTCTGCCTTGTGTGTGGCGCACGTTAAATGTCAAAGCAGCACCGCCCTGATATGGCCCTTCGTGGTCGGCTGGGCGTTAAGCAAACAAACAAACAAACAAACTGCTGTTCGGTAGCCATTGTTTAGATCAGTGATAGTGTATGGAAGGAACGATAACTCTTGAGAGCAAAAAACGTGCCCGCAGGGAAGTGAACCTTCCTTATCTTTCGCACTGGAGAGCTATCCAAGCGGTGTATTGTGCAAGTTGGCTATTAGAACCCTGTGTGTATACCGATCTATTTTGATCTTGTTCAGGTAAACAGTCATATTCTTTGGGACTCGCGCGCGCGCGCGTGTGTGTCTGTGTGTGTGTTTGCAAGGTGAAAGAGCAGCGGACATGTTTCAGTGCATTCAATTGACTGAATGTTTAATCAGGAGTCAGCGTTCTTGTTTTACTTTGAACCGTCCTGAAATCATGTCCATACCATTGCAAAAGTGTTGGACGCCGCTCATAGCAGGCACCCATGTTTTAGAACGCCAAGCCTCACGTCATCACGGTGTGGGAGACGTTCCATGCAGTTAGTGTTCCAGCTCTGAGGGGCCACTTTTCCTCAGTCTTTCATAATGTTCAGATACAGCGCAGTCCATAAAAAAATGCTCAGAACTGGAACATTTTAACATTGCTCAGAGCTAGAACATTTTGCCGATCAAACACCTCAGAGCTGGAACATTTCGTTTTTGCCGCATAACACGCAGATTTCACCACTTTGATGCCATTCACTGATAGGAAGTGTTAAATATATGCTATTCTATGAACAGGAGTACATATTTCATCTATACGGGGCTTATTTTGTCCGTTTTACGAATCGCGTCAGAGCTGGAACAAACCTAAGCTCCGCCCATTTTGCTATTGCTCAGAGCTGGCACATCGATTAAACGGGTTAATTAATTTTGAGAGAAATCTAGGAGCAATCTAAAAAATGTTTTGACGCCAAACCCTTGCTTGTGCATTGCTTCAGCTCCCCATTAGGGTTTCGATGGTCTGTGTTAGTCTGTATCGAGCATAACCACGAAAATGCACAACAATCTCCACTTTTTGACATACATGATCAATTATTGCGATAAATATTCATTGTAGCATCTAGTTGCCTACATTTGGTAATACCCAATGCATTTGTGAAGGTTCAGGCATGGGAATTGAAAAAAGTAAAAAAGGCTGAAAATGTGTAAGTAATTGCAAAGTCGACGGCGCGAAGCGCCTAGCCCTGCTAGGGGGGTTTAGGGGCATGTCCCCCCGGTTTTTTTATTCTCCAAAGAACCCAATTGGTGCAATTTGGTGTCATCTAAGCTCCAAGTTTGCCATTAAATTCAGTTTTTAGAACCATTTTTGCCTCCCCCTTTTTTTTTTTCGGCGGACACTTTTGCTTTTTCGGCGGAACAACAAAAAAATGCGGCGGAAATTTGCCTTTTGGCGGA
>NW_027129522.1:0-2248 GCF_037325665.1 Littorina saxatilis | reverse complement strand
TCTGTTCATTCGAATGCCATCAATGATGTAAAATTTGAGTTTTTAACCACAAAAGTTCAATTCTTTTTCAGCAATATTGTGATTCGAAGATGGCAAATGTGCTTTTCACCAACAAACTTGCATAGTGTCTTAAAAAATACCCTCACATTAAGACAATGAGCTTACATCCTGGAGCAGTACATACAGGCTTTGGTCAATAACAGCACCATGATCAACATTCCTTAAATGCTGCGCCTGTTGTATTTTTATAGAACAAGATGCTGGAGCCAGAACAACATTTACTTTGTGTAGTGCTCCATTCCAATCTTTGCAAAGTGGTTAATAACTATGAATAGTGATACTACTCGTGTTTAAATGGATAAAAGAGCTAGAAACAAAGAATATGTTGATAAATTTTGGAAAAAAAGCTAAGAATTACTTCATGTTAAATTTTGAAGTCTGATGGTTTCATATCATTGATCTTCAATTCATAAAATCATTATTTAGACTCAGCAGGTTTTTAACTAGTCTATTCTTTTGGTTTCTAAGGGGCTTTTTCCTTTTCCATTGGCTTCTCAATCTCTTACTAATTTATCCAGGTCATCAATATTACCTTAATCCTCATCATCTTAATCGTCGCCCATGCCTCCCATGCCGCCCATGCCTCCCATGCCTCCCATGCCTCCCATGCCTCCCATGCCTCCCATGCCACCCTTTCCGCCCATTCCGCCCATTCCACCCATGCCGCCCATGTCAAAGTCTGATATTACTTAAGTAGATACTTTGCATGCTTGGAAGGATCCATTCCTCCTAGTCCTTTGCCGGCTTCTTCTGCTTCTTAATCTTCATCGACCCATTTTGCCCAGTCAATTTGAATATATTGATTTTTTTCTTTTGATTTCATCAATCTGGGCCAAAACGAGGCCTATTGATCTTTTTTTACACGATAATAAGAGCAGATGGAAACCTGTTTTGGTCCATTTTGAATCCTCCTTTAGAATTGAGTCAAAGAATTTCAAATTCGAAACTATATTTTTTACCATCGCTTTAACCTTGAAATGATATTTATCTTAAGTGAGTTCGATCTTTTCATTGGCAATGTCTCTAAGACTAACTTCAATGAAAACTTTGTCCTTTCTTTGTGCCCATTTGATAATTGGATGTCTAAATATTAGTGCAAAAGTACAGCATGTTTTGTTGAAGGTAAAGTTTATTATCAATTAAATATAGATATGTATCGAACTTCAATTAACTCAAATTTGTGATATTTTATTTCGAAAATTATATCAAATAAACTATTTCTGATGTTAAATCCATTTTACCCTCTTACCATCAACCCATTATCCTACCTTTGTCTCACCAGTCACCAAAGAGTACTTTCCTCTTCCATGTTGCTTACCTTATCTCCATTAACCGACATATTTGCGTCCATCAGGCCAATTGAAACTTCCATAACCATGCTTTTTATCATTTAAATATTAGCCTTCATAAATACGCCCATCTGACCATTATAACCTACCTTTGCCTTTCATTTTGTTATGCTCCCATTAACCTTCATATTTTCTATTCTTAGAACCATACATACAACCCTACATAAGTTTTGATTGTACCTTTGCCATGTATTTCATTGTTTAGGAACTATCCTTAGTAGTAACTTCCGTCGAGAAATTTCAAAATTCCTTTTCCAGTCTTCATACCATTGTTATAATCACCTTAATATTTCTATCCATCCATCCATTATTCAACTCCATTTCCGTGTTGTTTGATCGTTTTTTTTTCCAATCTCCTACATATTTTGCCCCATTAAAATGCGTATACGTTCCTTTTGCCATTAGCTTTGTCATTGACCCATTCTCCTTAGTATACATCATTGTCAGAATGAAATAAAGTACCGATGCCATTGGCTTTATTATTTTTCCATTATCCTTAATATTTGCTGCCATCTGCCCATAGTTGTGTGCCTTGTGCCGTGTCGCATGGCCATAAGCCATTAGCCAGTATAGGTGATTCCATTGTCTAGTTAGACTTTGGGGTAGTTCTTTTGACACAATGAATTGTAAACTTTGATGTATTAAATCATTATCTTATTCCGTTTTGCCCCTTCCTATTAAACTTTTAACTGTTAAAGAACTGTTCATATTGGATTCACATTATTCTTTTTATATACTAGAACTTGAATGGGAAAGTTATGATGTATTTTTGTTCAGATGAGTTATTGTGAATTGTTTAAGAGTGACTTTAAGTTTGGTTGCATTATATTTTGGCTGAC
>NW_027129521.1:0-10077 GCF_037325665.1 Littorina saxatilis | reverse complement strand
TGAAACCTGCCTAGAGCGCTAACGACGTTCTAACTGTGATGAGAATATCTAACTGTAATGTGAAGTGCACTTCATCTTTATTCCTGTTCATACAGTTGTTACATTTTGTTAAAAAAATCACACCGTGCCAATTAAACAGCCAGTTTGTTGACCTTCGGTATGTGTCCAAGTGAATCGATGTTCCAGTCCTATGCACAATATTAGCAGCTTTTGAGGTAATGCACATGATCGCTTACACGAGAAGGAATGTAACATTGAGGATGACAGGCTGGAACGGGCGGGGATGTAGCTCAGTCGGTAGCGCGCTGGGGCGGGGATGTAGCTCAGTCGGTAGCGCGCTGGATTTGTATCCAGTTGGCCGCTGTCAGCGTGAGTTCGTCCCCACGTTCGGCGAGAGATTTATTTCTCAGAGTCAACTTTGTGTGCAGACTCTCCTCGGTGTCCGAACACCCCCGTGTGTACACGCAAGCACAAGACCAAGTGCGCACGAAAAAGATCCTGTAATCCATGTCCGAGTTCGGTGGGTTATAGAAACACGAAAATACCCAGCATGCTTCCTCCGAAAACGGCGTATGGCTGCCTAAATGGCGGGGTAAAAAACGGTCATACACGTAAAATTCCACTCGTGCGAAAAACACGAGTGTACGTGGGAGTTTCAGCCCACGAACGCAGAAGAAGAAGAAGAAGAAAAAGAGGCTGGAACGGGGCTCGCCGAACTGCACGTCCCTACGTCCCATACGCACTAGAAGCCAAAAACACGTACTAGAAAATCATGGAGGGGTCCCGGGACGCACAAAACCTAAAAGAAGCGGGTCCCTGGAAGCATTACATTTTCGTTATCGTACCTACTGTTTTCAGGCTGTTACGTCAGCTAAGTCTAGTGCAAGCACCAATGCCAATTTCACATAACGGAACAACTTCGGACAGGATGCTGAAGCCGATGCAGATGTAGCTGGGACCAACTAAAACCCCACGGAAGGGGTCCATGGAGTGGATCCTCTAAAAATTCACAGTGGGGGTCCCGGGACCCTCAAATTGGATCGTCCGTTGGGAGCCCTGCTGGAATGTAGACCTGTACTAGAGCGACACGAGGGTGGAATCACGGCCTGGGGTTTGTACTCTCGTAATTACTTGTCTTTCTCGTTTGACGTTGTTGCCCCCCCCCCCCCCCCCTCATGAGCTAAGCCTGAAGTGCAATTACTTATATTCATTTATGACGGCATACCAGCGCCTTAACCTGGGGTCACCATTTTCACGTGAACATTTTAGTTATCACGTCACGTGTTCTGTGTAATTCATACCGGTAATGTTAACCGACAGTGTTAATTACTCATCGGTGTTGACCTCAGTGTGTTTGCGCTAAAATCACAACGAAATATGAACACCTGACAATTTAAAATTATCACATGAAAAAGTGAATTATGAATGTTAATGATCTGGCTTTGGCGCAAACAACATGGGGTTACTATTTTGATGTGAACATTAAAGTTATCACGTTTACATTAAAGTTATCACGTGTTCAGTGTAATTTACAGCGGTAATGTTATCCGACAGTGTTAATCACTAAATTTTGGTGTTTACCTCAGCTGAGGATATACGATACGAGGGCATAACGTTTGCTGGGAGCGTGCTCGCGCTTAAAACCATTACTTAACATGAACACCTGATAATTTGAAATTGTCACATGAAAAAGTTAATTTTCACGTGAAAATCAAAATGTTCAGTTCTAATTCGATTCCTGGCGAACTGCTAGTGCCAACACTAAACATGACATTGTCTGGGGTAGAAAGGGAAAATTTTCAGTGGTATTTGTACTTTTCTAAATAAAATATTAGAACTGAAATTACAATTTCATGTGAACATTTTTATCATCTGGTTTTGGCGCTAGTACGCCGTCATAGTTATCCAAACTACTCGTATCAACCAATATTACAGTAATACACTCCCACCTGATGAACTTTTATTTCAGGTGAATGAACTGGCTGATGAAATCCGAAACCAAACCAAGAATCAAATAACAAAACGAGAAGGGCTACTTTATGGAATTTTCTATCCTTGACAACAAGACACATTACAAATGTACAATAATATCGACCAATCGATCTTGAAAGTGGACGAAGAAGGTACACAACAGACAGATAACACCCCATTCAAGGCTATATCGATCGTGCGCCGCCGTACCACCGCGCGATCGTTGGCTTGGGTGTGTTGATGCTGTACGTGTGGTTTCCAACGCGCGGAGGCAACTTTATTACGATCCAGAACGTTGCGGCGGTTCGCTACCACACAGTTTTAACTGCTTCAATTATTTTTGAATTTGTGCACAATACAGACCGTTTTGAATGGTGATATTTCTCATATCAACACAGGACACATAAATGAACAGAATAGTTTGGCTTGTCAGTCCATTATTTGACAAAGAGGCGTGTAGGATGGGATGAAAGTGGGCGAATATGCTTGAGTGAGGACAGTTCTACAGCAAATCGGTTCGTATGTTTATTTACGTGTATATTTCTCGTTAAAAACATACATGTACTAGATACAAACCTTACTCATTCCCCCAACGATACATTTAAGCTGTACGTGGTTTCAAAGAGACGTGTTTTGTTTTGAATGGGGGATACTTGCCGTGAAGTTGGTAACAACGCTTTGCTTACACCTGGCGTCAGCGCGCTCTCGGTATAGCCGAATATACGGCGTGGATAATAGAGATGGAAATGAAATGAACACCAAGCTACGGCTGCATGTATGATTTTTTTTCTCACACAAAGACTGTATTGTTGCTTTCTACCATCTTTAGATCTTTTAAGATGGAGGATCCAGTGGATATTTTGTTTTGTCAATTATTACACGTTCAATAAATTACCCCATGTTTTCTGGATTTAGTAAAAATCGAAACAAACTTGGTTGTGTATGTGTGTGTGTGTGTGTGTGTGTGTGTGTGTGTGTGTGTGTGTGCGTTCGTGTGCGCGTTCGTGCGTGTGTGTGTGCATTATCGTGTGTGTGTGTGTTCGTGTGCGTGTCTGTGTGTGTGGGCGTGTGTGCGTTCGTGTGTGCGTCAGTGTGTGTCAGTGTGTGTGTGTGTGAAAATGTGCTCAAAATGTGAGAAAACCTGTTCTATGGTGTGAACCGTCTCGAATTTCGGCTTTCGGCTAGCCAAGCCTCCTTTGAATTGCTGATGATGGCTCCCGGATTTAATTGTTTTTCACTTAGTCGTCAGGCAGACAGATTCACTCATGTGTTGATATTGCTTCACGCCTCCTTTTTTACATTTAGTCAAGTTTTGACTAAATGTTTTAACATAGAGGGGGAATCGAGATGAGGGTCGCGGTGTGTGTGTGTGTGTGTATGTGTGTGTGTGTGTGTGTGTGTGCCAGTGTGTGTCAGACCTGCTTACACAACGTTTTGACCATAGAAAACTACGAAAAAAAATTTAAACTACGTAACTATCCATTGTGATCATTTTCTACGTTTTTTTAATTTCTTCCGACTACGTTTTTCAGTTGCGTTTCAGTTGCGGCAAAAGTCCGATGCAACCTTTTGCCCAGCTGTCTTTTCTCTGCTTGTCACGTTCAGAAGCACAGCCGCCCGCTTCAAAGAATCGTCGTAACGAGCACTGCTCGCAAGCCAGTACTTCTAAGTGTGAAGAGCGGGCGCCCAACTAATTGAACGCGATCTGAACGCGTCCGCCATATTGCCGCGATCATGTCTTCTTCGAAGCGAACCAGAGACTCGAAAGAGCATGAAACAGACGAAGATCTTGAAGTACTAGAAGATGGAGACACTGATCACGAGAATGCGTTGCCGAAGAAAAAGAAGAAGGGGGGTTCTCAAGTGTTCTTGCCAAAATACCACGAGAAATATCCGACTTTAGTGACGTCCCGCAGAAGCAAGTTCGATGCATTCTGCACTCATGTGACGAAGTGGGGACTGACAATGCAAGTGCCTAAGTGTTACACGGCACTTGAGATTGACGAAGTTCTCAAATGTCGTATAGTTGTGTTCTTTTATTCTACGTGGCCCGTCTTCACAGCAGCAGACAAAAACTCGTCAAATTGAGTTCGAGATTTAGTTAGCATTCCATAGGCTACATACAACTGCACATCCGCGTAGCAGAAGTCAAAGTAGAAGCCTTTTAACATACAAATCGCGCTGGCCTATATAATAAATACTCAATCTCGAGAATATTCCAGACCGAACATGATACAACTAAAATTAGATGAACTGTCCATGGACTAGAATAGTGACATTCTCTGTGACGTACATCAAACGTGCCGACGCACTTAATCCGAGCGAACACCACGAACCCACGACCCAAAACAACGTGGTAAACAACTTGTTTTAACAGGACTAGAACGTTCACCTGCATTCTCGTCCAAACATAAATATTGTGTTTACAAAATATTATATCGGTACTTTCCCACAAAGTACAAATAAGTCAACTACATGCAACACACAAAACTGAACCAAAGTTCAGCAACAGCAGCGTTTCCTAACACTAAGCCTAGTAAGGTTCTACCAGTACTACCAGTATCACATCGTTGTTGTGTTCATTAAATTGTGCACTTTCTTGAGGCATTTGTTTCATTTACAAGTATGCATGCGAGCAATTGATTTTATTTCTTCACGCAAAGTTGAAAACTACTCATTAAGTTACCAAACTACTCATTTTGGACCCCCAGACTACTCAAAGGACACCCGGGGTAAAACAGGTCTGGTGTGTGTGTGTGTGTGTGTGTGTGTGTGTGTGTGTGTATGTGTGTGTACGTGATTCCGAGAAAACTACCGGACCGATCTTCATGAAACTTCATAAAAATGTGATATTATTAACGAAAATCGGTTAATTAGTATGTGACAGGGGAGGCTACTGCTCCTTTCACAGCAGACTCTGCACCCGAGTTGTTGGCCTTTAAGTCAACACCGGTTGATTGTGGAATTCTGTTTGTGACGGGGTCTGGTGGTTTCCGACTGTCTGTATGTTCATGGAAACCTTCGGGTTTGCATAACAGACGGGGTCTGGTGGTTTCCGATTGTCTGTATGTTCATGGAAACCTTCGGGTTTGCATAACGAGGTGATCGTAGTGTTACCGACGGCACTCGGTTACATCTGGCGCTTGCGAGCAGGGATGGGACTCGGCATGATATGTTCAGGTAATGGCATAATATGACCACTGAACATTTTCGTGCTGTTCCCATTCTGCGAACTTGGGATGGACAGTCTGTGGTCCCCCGGTTCGGAACTTCGGGACGAAGTTCATTCAAACGGGGGGCGATTGTGACAGGGGAGGCTACTGCTCCTTTCACAGCAGACTCTGCACCAGAGTTGTTGGCCTTTAAGTCAACACCGGTGGGTTGTGTAATTACACCCCCGGTATAGGGGTGTGTATAGGATTCGGTCGATGTGTTTGTGTGTTTGTGTTCGCATATAGATCTCAAGAATGAACGGACCGATCGTCACCAAACTTGGTGAACAGGTTCTATACATTCCTGAGACGGTCCTTACAAAAATTGGGACCAGTCAAACACACGGTTAGGGAGTTATTGGTGGATTAAGATTCTACAAGGACTTATAGAGGGACATATTAATGGTCAAAGGGAAATAACCTTCTCAGTTGGTGGCAGTGAGAATGGTAAGGACAGGGGTGTTTTTCCTACCTCGGAGGAATTTCTTGTTCTGTAAGAAATCGATCCAAAACTGAATTCATCTTATTCTTTATCATTCCCTGATTCTAAAAACAAATATGTTGTTTTCAAAACAAGCTCAAAAACTTAAAAAGAATACAGCAAAGCGCTCAGTCTTTCCTGCTTACCGCAATACGCTATTGCGCTATACAGGCTTGTCAATTTCAATTCGTGTTGCACGGGAAAAGTGAGCGATTTCCTTGCCTCGGGGATTGACGAAGCTGTTTGGGTGAAAAAATACAGTGCGCACAGTTTCATTCTGTGAGTTCGACAGATTGACTAGATGTAATTTCGCCTTACGCGACTTGTTTTTAATTATCATACGAAAAAGTCGAGGGTTTTGGAAAAAGTCGAGTGGTTTGGCAAAAGCTTCGGTTCCTGGATTTAATGTCAATATTTTTTTTTCTCCTTGAGCCAGACCCAACCCTGATGGCAAGGAATAAAGGCTATTATCACTAGCAATCCTTCAGGGCGCTGCCTGCCTGGATTATTAGTTATTTATGTTCATTACCCCAGACACAGGCGGAACAGGGCCGTACATCACGTCTGGCTGGATCTTAGCATTGCCACGCCGTATTTGATGGGCACAGTGGCGGGGTGGTAAGACATCGGCCTCCTAATCGGGAGGTCGTGAGTTCGAATCCCGGTCGCTGCCGCCTGGTGGGTTAAGAGTGGAGATTTTTCCGATCTCCCAGGTCAACTTATGTGCAGACCTGCTAGTGACTTAACCCCCTTCGTGTGTACACGCAAGCACAAGACCAAGTGCGCACGAAAAAGATCCTGTAATCCATGTCAGAGTTCGGTGGGTTATAGAAACACGAACATACCCAGCATGCCTCCCCCCAAATCGGCGTATGCTGCCTAAATGGCGTGGTAAAAACGGTCATACACGTAATACACCAGAATCTTCAATATGCTGAAGGCGGGTGTGAACTAGAAGAAGAAGTATATTCGGCTATACCGAGAGCGCGCTGACGCTAGGTGTAAAATATGTGTGTGTGTATGTGTGGCATAAGCAATATAAACAAGCTTCTTTTCAACCAGCCCTCTCCCGGAGAGGGACTACTCTAATCTTATATGCATATATATATATATATATATATATGTCGTGCCGAATTCACGGAATTGCCGAATTCGCGGAATCGGCAACATTTTTGCCCATTTCGCGTAATCGGCAAAACGCTGCCCATTACGTGAAATCGGCAGCGTTTTGCCAAAAATGCGGAAAGGCTTCTAAAATTTGCCCATTTCGCAAAAGCGACAGCCAGTCTGTTACTTTTTGTGTCACCAGAATATTGCATTAACATTGCTTTACCTCCCTACTATGTTTTTTATGGTCTATGTTGGTCTGTGTCGAGCATATTTCCGGAAATGCACGAAAACTACACTTTCTGCAATAACTTGCCATAACTTATCGATTATTGCAATATCTATCCATTCGAGTATCTAGTTGTCTAAGTGTGAGGATATCCCAGGCATTTGAGAACTTTAAAACCAAAAAGTGGCTGCCGATTTCGCAAAATGGGCAAATTTGAGAAGCCTTTCCGCGTTTTCGGCAAAACGCTGCCGATTTCGCGTAATGGGCAGCGTTTTGCCGATTACGCGAAATGGGCAAAAATGTTGCCGATTCCGCGAAGTCGGCAATTACGTGAATTCGGCACGACATATACAAAAACGTAAAACAATTGCAAACGATAAACATAAGAGTAAAAAAAAATGTGTCTCCTTGAAACCACGTACAGCTTTAACTGTAAGGTTTGTATCAAGTACATGTGTGGTTTTTAACGAGAAGGATACACGTAAACGAACATACGAACTGATTTGGTGTAGATATCCCCAGAAGGGAAATAAAAATGCATGTAAATGCAAATCCGATTTTTCTAAGGGAGGGAGAGAGAGAGACACACACACACAGACAGACAGACAGACAGACAGACAGACAGACAGACAGAGACAGAGGGATTGAATTGAATTGAACTTTATTTAGCAAGGATTAAGATTTAAGGCTACGCCTTTTCTTACAATCTGTCCTTGGGACGCACAGACACACAATGATAACATTGAAAAATTAAAAATTAAAAAGTTAAAAAGTTTACCAACAAAAGGAGGTCAGAAAACTTCAGCACGTGATGATAAAGATGACGATGATGATGATGATGATGATGATGATGATGATGATGATGATGATGATGATGATGATGATGATGATGATGAGGCATGAAGAGCATACATATGTGGTTATTCATAAAATAAAATGCATACTATGCAAGTAATTATAAGTACAAGCTGGTAGCAATCGAACATGTAGAAATAGTACAACAAAAATATGTTCAGAATATATAATGTACAGCATATCTTTGGCGTAATACTAAGTGTGGTAAATCAAAACGCGTTAAACTACTCAGACATTAAGTGTTTTTTGACACATTTTTTAAAACTTTTTAATGACTTTAAGGGAGAGAGAGAGAGATAGGGGGAGGGGCGGGGGTAGAGATCGAGAGACCGACAGACAGACAAACAAACAGACAGAGATACCCAGACAGAGACAAACGCACATGCAAAGACGGCGAGAAAGACATAAGAAATGGCAGAGAAACAGACACAGGAAAAGAAAAAAAATAATCAGCAATCACAATGAAAACATATTTCCAGCATTGGTCTCACGCCATATGAACAGTTCCCCACCCGTGTTCTGATAATCAGGAGATAGATAGCTTAGATAGAGGTGGAATTAAGAAAAGCTGAAACGGTCTCCTGCAGAATAAAACCTGGAGAATGTATAAGACATAAGATCATTTATTGTCCATACAATTAATTACAATAGATGAAAAAGCGTGGTTCATCTGCTCTTAAAACAAACAAAACAACATAATTATGACAACAAACAAAAATAAGAACAATAAAACATACGAAGTAAGAACACCCAAAGTACTCCAGACAGGCACATCCGCCCACATCCATACTGCACACACACACACACACACACACACACACTCGCACGCACACTCTCGCGCACATGAGTTGCTGGTAATAAGAGATAAGAGGATGCAAGTAGCTTAAAGAGATTGAATTACTTCTTTATGAGAGCATGTTGTCGTCTGTTGATTTAATAATAATAATAAGAAGAACATTTATATAGCGCTAAATCAAAAACTTTCGTTAAAAAGGCTTGCTCTAAGCGCTTGACATCTAAACTAAAACGTCATTCACACTCTTTACAATGATGTACAAGAACTTCATGTCATTGTCATTGTCAGTCGTTGACAATGTGCCCTATTATTGCATATTTACGATGGATAGATTTCATGAATAAGATTACAGTTGCCTCGATGAATTGTAGAGGCTTCGGGGACGTGCAGAAAAAATAGATTTAAAAAAAATATATATTTGAGACAAAAACAGTATTCAATTTATTTTTTGCAAGACACCCATTGTGACCCCACGTTAAAAAAATATATAATGGCAGAATGGGGTGTTAAATTCATTTTTTTCTTCCAAAAACACAAGTTCAAGGGCTTGAATCCAAATATACATATAAATATATTATGTTTACTACGAAAATATGCCCGAAGTTAAAGAACGAATTGGTTTGTGCAATTGGGCAAGTTAGGTCCTATGGTCGCATGCTTACTCGCGGAGACTTGCTCGGCCCGTCTCGGCGGTCTTCGGGTTTCGGCGTGCCATGCTTCACTAGTCTTGGTGATGACTGATCCTTTCTGTGTGTGTCGGTCTTTCAATTTCGAACAGATTGATCGAAATGGTTTGGTATTGCTTTTCGCGACTTGTTTTTTGTTTGGTAGGTTTGTTTTTACATTTAGTCAAGTTTTGACTAAATGTTTTAACGTAGAGCGGGAATCGAGACGAGGGTCGTGGTGTATGTGCGTGCGTGCGTGTGTGTGTGTGTGTGTGTGTGTGTGTCTGTCTGTGTGTGTGTGTAGAGCAATTCAGACTAAACTACTGGACCGATCTTTATGAAATTTGACATGAGAGTTCCTGGGTATGAAATCCCCAGACGTTTTTTTCATTGTTTTGATAAATGTCTTTTATGACGTCATATCCGGCTTTTCGTGAAAGTTGAGGCGGCACTGTCACGCTCTCATTTTTCAACCAAATTGGTTGAAATTTTGGTCAAGTAATCTTCGACGAAGCCCGGACTTCGGTATTGCATTTCAGCTTGGTGGCTTAAAAATTAATTAATGACTTTGGTCATTAAAAATCTGAAAATTGTAAAAAAAAATAAAAATTTATAAAACGATCCAAATTTACGTTCATCTTATTGTTTAGAGTTGACTATCAAGACTAATACTTTTTAACCATCATGTAAACGTGCTCTGAGACGGAAGAGGGCTTTGGTCGCTGCGTGCATGCACGCCTGTCGTTTGTCACAGGAGCAGA
>NW_027129520.1:25000-61174 GCF_037325665.1 Littorina saxatilis | reverse complement strand
TGTTTTATATTTGTTTATTTGTTTGAACATTGAAATTGCTTTTGGTTCGATGATGACCGATCACTATGATTCGAAAACGATTGCATTAATGTATACTTTGTATATACTTCATTGGCGTTTTTATTGAACAAAAAGTTCAATAGCAGCAAGTTTGATCAGGAAAAACATTGACTGTACATAATCTAAAACACACATCTAACCAAAATCACAAAACACATTGTAACAAATGTTTACAATATCTAATGTTTCTTTCATGACTGGCTGACAAATATTTTGTCAACAACCTCCGGCAGCAGTACCCTCATCAAGTAGTCAGCCATCTAAAACAGACACAACAAAAGTACCACAGTGTTACCCATTTTCAACAGTATTTGATAACCCCGAGAGAAAATAATTAGGCATTACAAGCGGATTTCAATGAAAGCGAAAACACTCCATTTGCAAATGGGTGAGCACTCCACATTAAAAGAAAAAAACCGTTAATTGTTCATCTTCTTTGTGTTAATAATAGGAGATTCCGATGCCTCTGTTACGACAACGAACTCTCTGAACTGTACATCGTACGGGATCAAAAACAAGAATTGTATGTTAATGAAACGTTTATGTTTAACAAAACAAAATGTTACATATACTAGTACGTCGATCCAGTGGTCTTTTAATTAGACAGACAGACACACACTTATAGTACAAATAATAAATCTCAGAAGCGTGAATGTAACATCGCATAAGAAAGTATTGTTACGTTTTTGTCTTTAAGCCTGAAGCTGCGGTTTTAGAAAAACAAGGCAGTAAAACTGTACCCCTAAAAAACAAATTAATCAACAATAAACGCCGAAAGTATTGACGCCAAAGCTTGCAAATAGTCACAAGTTCCATCAGGAGTTTCAATGCCAAAAACATTATTTCCAATAATGCGATGAAATACATACGAATACATCAACATTTTCCTAACCATTTCTTGTAAAACGGGCTGCTACTTTCGTGACACAATGTGTGTACATGTTATGCTACTGTATGAAGGCCATCAAAACTAAATCAGTAAACCACTCTTACGTACGTTCAAAGACAATGTTCCGTGCTTGGAGAATAGAGATAAGAGAATATCCATCACAAGGTCTTCCTGGCCTTCTTGAGGGTAGCCAAGTCCTCCATATCCATCCAACGATCCTGTAATAAACAGTTTCAGAAATTGTTTATAAAAAAATACCTCACTCTCTTATGAGCGGAACAGACTGCCGCCCCGAGGCTCCTATGTAGATCTTTGCCAATAGTGTGTTCAGTGCCAGGTGCAGCGAATTACTTTAATGACACATTTATACTGAATTTCTGGACCAAACATAAAACAAATACCCGTGGTCTTTCATTTAAACTTCTGGTGCCATCAAAGGCATTTCACTTCACTATCTGGCAAACATCTTGGATCAACGATTTCTTTACATGGGCTACGTGACCACCGCTATACTGAGGGTACTCCCAAAATACACCGAAAAAACCCGTATAGTACGAGGTTAAAGAATAAAGATCTTTCCTTTAGTGGCACCTATCAAAAAGGGTCTGAACCCCACCTGTTTTTACCCTTAGTAAAGTTGACACGTGCATCCTTCGATTGAGATGGCGTTATACATAATTTCTCCTATTGATTGATAATCATTACGTTTTGTCACCAACTAAGCAAGATGTTAGTGTGTGAATAATTTTGTGTAAGTACTGGATTACAGTAAATAGTACCATGTCATTGTAACTACAAAAGTAATAAAACACGATTAGCTTTTTTTAATTAAAGACCGTGTTGGGTGGGAGACCATTATTGAATAAGGCAGCAATGAAGTGAAACTCACGTCGGGATACTCCACCTCGGCAGTACAGCTTATGACGGTCACTTTCTTTGGTCCCGTCAAATATGGCAAACAGTTCCGATTTCAGTTGTTTGACACGTGCTGCCAGTTTTTCGTCTGGCAACGTCAACCTGCCATGCACATGACAATTATATGATTTAATTTTGATACAACAGGTGAACAATTTAGATAAATGAATTTCCTGGTTAATCGTAACATTCCAATTCTACTGCAAGAGGTATATTGCGTGCCAGGCCGAGTTCATTAAGAGCTATTACCGGCAATCGACGCGCGGGGTTACAAGCGCCCATTGGGCTGTTCCTAAAAACAAATGTTCTTTAAAATGATTGATTTTATTGATTCGGGTTTTGAGTCAAGTGCTCTGCTACCTGAGCTCACTCGGCACATTGTTACTTCGCGTAGTGAGACAGTTTCTCGAGCATGAGAGTCCGTTATCAATCTGTGTCCGAGTCGCTCCGCAAACCATAACAAGGAGCTAAAGCACCACACACACAAAATACAGAAGATTACGGATTGGCAAAATAGGCTTGTTTTAGACGTATCCTTGCACATCCTGGCAAAACCCTCAATCCTGGCTGCCTTTTTTTCGGATTACGCGAAATGGGCAAAAGTCTTGCCGAATTCCCGTCAATTCAGAAATTCCGTGAATGCGGTCCGACTTAAACACTTTCACCCCGTTTGTCATATAGAAAAACATAAAGTCTGTTTTTTCCACTTTTTTCCTACAAAAGATAAACGACACAGCTAGGCTACAAAACCCTACAGTACAAACGAAAATGACGAGACCGAAACGTTACATGAATTCTTAAAATTATGACTCGTCTTAATGTATTCAATATGAACTGCTTTTTGGAAAGCAACATTCTGGATCCACTACCTCATTAGCAGTGAGCTTACAAACAGATTTAATATTGCACTACGACATTTTTTGAAAGGAACTATCGTTTAATTTGATAACAGAAGTTTGTAAACTGGCATCTTGTGTTCACCTACCCCAAATCAGGCTCATCAGTGTCTGCGATATTTTTAGGTGAAAGTGACACTGGACCTGCACAACAGAAAATGATTGGCATAGTTACTTAAAACGCCTCGTGTGTTATGACAAAAACACACAATATATTGCCCAAGTGCCTTTCATCGTCATGACATCTATTTGAATTACTCGCACTCTTGGTTTAGACAATTCTTTGTGTAACTGCACAACTCCGAAAAACTCAAAACAACGTATGGGCCATTCCTTTATATTGAAAGTACAGCACATTGCCAAAGCCTCAGCAAGGTTACTCGCTGACTGAACTTTTGAACAGTCTTGGAGTTAGCCAATTAAACTCCCACGCCATGGTTTAAAGTCACTGTACTTCTCACTTCAAGGTGCAGAGAGACCCTACAAGGATCCTGCACATGAACTTCAAAAGCTTGCATGGAATCCGGACACTTGGTTGCATTTGAGTTCGGAACCTTAGAAAATGTGTTCATTTAAGTTTTAAATCCACTGAGTAACATTAATTGCATTGTGTTTCTCATACATTTCGTATACAATAGCACAAAACTGTACCAGAAACAAACAGTACCTGCGTGGTTCATACCAAGGGAAGTTGTGTTTTGCCAGCCTTCCAGCAGCTTTGCCAAAGCGGAGTGACGTCTCTCAAGTTCTTCGTCGTGGACGTTGTAGCAGGACAGCTGAATTTCTGTTAAAACTCCGCTGATTTTTAACTGGACCTGAAATAAACAGACAAATTATATATACAGTCACATACCCACATCGCCTTCACTGTAAAGGCACACTCATTCCAATGTAATCAGTTCGGCTCAACGTTTGAGATGTGGCCGCGCCAGGCTTTTACATGGAATCATACCATCCACCTCTTGGTTATAAAATTACACAAAACGCTGAAATGAGGTGTGGTTAATATTTCAGTCAGAGAGAGAAATAAAGAGAGAGACCGACAGAGACCCAGAGAGAGAGAGAGAGAGAGAGAGAGAGAGAGAGAGAGAGAGAGAGAGAGAGAGAGAGAGAGAGAGAGAGACAGAGACAGAGACAGAGAGAGAAGAGAGAGGTAGAGAGAGAGAGAGAGACAGAGAGAGAGAAGAGAGAGGGAGAGAGGGAGAGAGAAAGAGAGATACAGAGGGAGAGAGTGAGGGGAGAGAGAGAGAGAGGGGGGGGGGGGCGAGGAAGGAGAGAGAGAGAGAGAGAGAGAGGAGAGAGAGCTCATTCTTGCTATACGGTAAACACTATAAAGAAACATTTTATCAGTCACACACGAGAGAGAGAGAGAGAGAGAGACTTAGACTTAGAACATTTTATTCACATAAAGGGTAGACATTTTAGGCCATAGGCTTAATCTTACAATGTGCCCTTGAGAGAAAGAGAGGGATATAGAGAGAGAGAGAGTGAGAGAGAAGGGGGGGGGGGGGAGGAGGAGAGATAAAGAGCGCGAGGGAGAGAGAGAGAGAGAGGGAGAGAGAGTGAGAGAGAGAAGGGGGGGCGAGGGAGGGAGAGATAAAGAGCGCGAGGAGAGAGAGAGAGAGAGAGAGAGAGAGAGAGAGAGAGAGAGAGAGAGGAGAGAGAGAGGAGAGAGAGAGAGAGAGGGGGGGCGCGAAGGAGGGAGAGATAAAGAGCTCGAGAGAGAGAGAGAGAGAGAGAGAGAGATTGATTGGATTGGATTGGATTGGATTGTTTACTCATTTAGGCCATAGCCCCTTGTGAGGGGGGTGAACATATATACTATGACATAATGACATTTGCACACAAATGAAATAAATCATACACGAACTAAGACATTACATTTCAAATAAAATATATCGTAGGCTTACATGAACTAAGACATAACAACACTACGTAGTCGAAATGCTTTGTACACATAAACTGACAACTTTCGAACAATACCTTCATTCACAGATGCCATAAGCATAGAAAACTTGTGTAAACTTGGGTTTCTACAAAACTTAGCAAAAATAAACTAGCATCGCAAATCACGAAGTGCGGGGCAACAAAGCACAAAATGAAACTCATCTTCCTTACGTTCCCTGCACAACGGGCATAACAACATTATCTGCATCGTATCTCTTATATCGATTAACGTGCACAAATAGTTCTGTTATTCCACCTCGGAATCTTGCCATATTAATTGTCAAATGCCTATCCATGTTCAATAATAAAAAAGGTTTTACTTCGTGCACGGTGCAAAATGTCCTATATAACGCAAATCTATAACTGTTCTGAACATGAACATTCCATTCGTGCCATCTACAATCAATCAATCTTTCTCTGAAATCTTTAAAAAAAACCGGTTCTCATCTTGCACTCCTTGATTCATCCATACAAACCCAAAACCATTCTGACATAATTTACAACGTACGCTAGACACCCAGTTTCTTTTACCTCTTTCATCCAGTTCACGCAACATTTTATATGCTTTATGTGGCAATCTATTTACGTCCATTCTTAACAACTTCAACCAATATTTAACACAACGTATTGCAGCATTCACATAAAGGAAAGGGAGGGAGAGAGATATAGAGTGACAGAGGGAGGGAGAGAGTGAGGGGAGAAAGAGAGAGGGGGGCGAGAAAAGGAAAGAGAGAGAGAGGAAGAGAAAGAGAGAGACAGAGAGAGAGAGAGAGCTCATTCTTGCTATACGGTAAACACTATAAAGAAACATTTTATCAGTCACACACATCAGAGAGAGAGAGAGGGGAGAGTGAGAGAGAGAGAAGGGGGGGGCGAGGGAGAGATAAAGAGCGCGAGAGAGAGAGAGAGAGAGAGAGAGGGAGAGAGAGAGAGAGAGAGAGAGAGAGAGAGAGAGAGAGAGAGAGAGAGAGAGAGAGAGAGAGAGAGAGAGAGAGAGAGAGAGAGAGAGAGAGAGAGAGAGAGAGAGATCATTCTTGCTACATGTATACGGTAAACACTATAAAGAAACATTTTATCAGTCACACAAATTAAAGGGTCTCTGCTCAAGATCTTAGAATGTGACGAGTGTCCTAAATTTAATATATCACACAACACATAAAACATATTCAATGAAAACAAAATGATGACTTAGGTATTAGTCGGATGCACATGAAGTACGTTGCGTACCTCTGCATCGTTGTTGTTCGAGGACTCATGGTTGTGACTGTTCATCATGTTTTTGATCCAAAGCAAACCTTTCTTGCGGTCAGCAGATACAAAAATGAAGGCTGGGCATTCTGTTTTCTTTGACCTGAAAGTACAAAACAATATATTTACGAAACGGGGCAAAATTAACAAGGAACGAAACAACAATTCAACATTCTGACCAATTGATTTATTTGTGTTTACACTATTTATTTATTTGTTCATTTATTTATTTATTTACGAGGATTTATATCGCGCACGTATCTCACCACACAAGGCGACTCAAGGCGCATGTTACCTATTAATGCACACAGGCAAAATATAAGCCAAATTTATTTTGTTGGTCCGAACTCTTCTAGGGTTTCGTTATTTTAGAGAGAGAGACAGACAGAGAGAGAGAGAGAGACAATGACAATGACAAATTCTTTATTAACGAGGGTAATGGCATAAGCAAACAGGTGCTTTTTTACATCCAGCCCTCGCCCGAATGATAATACGTTTTAAAATGTTGGAATATCAATTAAAGAAGTAATAAAAACAAACGACAAACAAGCAAACGATTACAGACTAAACAAACAAACAAAAATATACATACAAACGAACATGACATACTTATTGTCAAAGGTATAATGAAAACTGTTTCAAGCAACGCAAAACGTGAGAGAGAGAGAGAGAAGAGAGAGAGAGAGAGAGAGAGAGAGAGAGAGAGAGAGAGAGAGAGAGAGAGAGAGAGAGAGAGAGAGAGAGAGAGAGAGAGAGAGAGAAATCTTTTTTCATCCAGCCCTCGCCCAAGAGGGAATTAACTAAGCAGTGCATAATAATGAAGCAGAAGAAGAAGCAAAACAAAAACATAAAAACATGGTTATTAAATCAGACAAAGAGGAAAAAAAAGAAAAAAAAGAAGAAAAAAAATGATTATATTAGTAGATCTTCATGTACTTATCAAACAGCAGTACCTGATCGCGGCATTAAGTGCCACACGACGATGAAAGCATATACAAAAAAAGTATGTCTTCTAAAACTGGCAACAGAAAGTGGCTGTCTGAGAGAAACTGGTAAAACATTCCACAGAAATGGACCTGAGTATGCTAGACTAGTTTTATACAAGTCAATTCTAGGGAGGGGAACATTTAGTTTCTTCGTGCGGCTTGATGAAGTCTCAGTTAATAATATTCTTTCAGTTAAATAGTCCGGTACATGTCCACGAACTATTTTATGCATAAACCTTGCCTTGTTAAACGCTAGTCTGGATGAAAGTGGAAGAATTTCAGCTTTTTTGTAGTCATGATTAGAGAGGGTGCTGTTTTTCAGCAGAACAACTTTTACTCCGCGTCTGTGCAAAGATTTTAGGGGTCTTAAAGCTGCATCACTTGCAGAATCCCAAAGGGTTGATGCATAGTCTATTCCAGACTGCACATGCGCTTGAAAAAATGTTCTGCGTGCATCAAAATTTAGAAAATGTTTAATCTTTGCAGACTGATGAACTGATGAGAGAGAGAGAGACAGACAGACAGAGACAGAGAGACAGAGAGAGAGAGAGAGAGACAGAGAGACAGACATACAGACAGACAGACACACACACACACAAAGAGCGATGTGGATTCACAGCGCGCGGCGCGTTGTGCAGCGTTGCGATTTACAACGCGCGGCGCTACGAGGGGCGCAGCGATTCACGACGCGCGATGTATTCTGCTGTTACATTTTCTTCACAATCGGAATAACTTGACTAAATGTAACAAGTCGCGTAAGGCGAAAATACAACATTTAGTCAAGTAGCTGTCGAACTCACAGAATGAAACTGAACGTAATGCAACCCAGCAAGACCGTATACTCGTAGCATCGTCAGTCCACCGCGCACGGCAAAGGCAGTGAAATTGACAAGATGAGCGGAGTAGCACTTGCGCTGAGAAGGATAGCACGCTTTTCTGTACCTCTCTTCGTTTTAACTTTCTGAGCGTGTTTTTAATCCAAACATATCACATCTATATGTTTTTGGAATCAGGAACCGACAAGGAATAAGATGAAGGTGTTTTTAAAATTGATTTGGACAATTTAATTTTGATAATAATTTTTATATTTTTAATTTTCAGAGCTTGTTTTTAATCCAAATATAACATATTTATATATTTTTTGAATCAGAATATGATAAAGAATAAGATGTACGTAAATTTGGATCGTTTTATAAAAAAATTTTTTTTTTTACAATGTTCAGATTTTTAATGACCAAACTCACTCATTAGTTTTTAAGCCACCAAGCTGAAATGCAATACCAAACCCCGGCCTTCGTCGAAGATTACTTGATCAAAATTTCAACCAATTTGGTTGAAAAATGAGAGCGTGACAGTGCCGCCTCAACTTTCACGAAAAGCCGGATATGACGTCATCAAAGACATTTATTGAAAAAATGAAAAAAAAGTATGGGGATTTCATAAAGATCGGTCCAGTAGTTTAGTCTAAATCGCTCTACACACACAGACAGACAGACAGACAGACACACACACACACACATACACCACGACCCTCGTCTCGATTCCCCCCTCTACGTTAAAATATTTAGTCAAAACTTGACTAAATAAAAATAAAAAATAAATAATAATATTAAAATTAAACATTCATACGAGTTACTATCTGTGACAAGGAAGCATAAGAAGTATAGCAAATAAGTATAAATCCGCTTACCCATTGCTCCTATTCGCACCTCGGCCTGTGAGTCGTCCTTTTCCTGAGTACTTGCACACAAGTTTTGCGTATGCATACTTCAGTTCGTCTGGAAAGGGCTGTTTTGAATTCTTGTTCGCAAGTTGAACAGCACGACTGTATTTGACCACGTACACCAAATCGTTCTTTCTGGAAAAGTCTGCCAGCCGTTCGGTAAGGTCGTTCCAACTTCTGAATGTTTCCCCAACTGTCATTTGCGCCATTTCTCAGCAATTGATCAACGGTGTGGTTATGGGTGTAGTAAGTGTCGAATTGTGGGAATGCACAGTTCTGTCCGCCAAGTGGTTTTAAACACCGCGCGTATTTGCACCAAGTAATAACGTGTCACATCAAAATAGTACTTTACTGTCAGATAGTTTAGCGCCAAAAACATGAACCAATGATAGCCCATGGATTAGTAAGTCACATCATGTTGGGGCGGGGCCAATGAACTAATGTCAACACAGTAAGTATCAACCAATGTTTTGCTCCGCCCCCACATCACGTGACCCATAAACCCATCGCCTATAATTAGATCATAAAATTACCGCTTCAGTTCTGAGACATCCTGCTTGCTGGCGCGCGCGCAGAGAAAACATTTCCCTATTTATCTTCACTTCTGATGCTCATCCTATTGTTGTTGGCTTTCGGATAACAGGGAGCAAAGGGCAGTGCCCCACTTAGTGATCGACATAATGCTATCTTTCCTGTAATAAAGTTCAAAGTTCAAAGTTCCAAAATTCTCTCTCTCTCTCTCTCTCTCTCTCTCTCTCTCTCTCTCTCTCTCTCTCTCTCCTGCCCCACACACACAAATACACACGCACTAACACATACAAAGCAGCAGGCTAGGATGCGGCAAATTGGGTAAGGCAGAATGGTAAATGGTATACGGCAAGTTGGGAGAGGCTGGTTGGGTTGCCGCCAACGCATCTAGCATTCCAAGTTCTACAAGGGGGGGGGGGGGTGTTCTTTTGAAACAAGTGCTACCAAGTTTTGCTTTTGCCGGTTTTGGTAATCCTACATTCCTCCGTGCGACAGCGGACTTAATGCGCATTAAAAACTCTTTTGATGTTTTGCTTAAATTTTGACTTGGAGCGAAATAAATTAAAACATCTTGTTCGTTGTGCTTTTTGTTTTTTAATTAAAGCGTATTCCATTTTTAAATTAAATATCACTTGCCTGTTAGCGCTTTATTGTTGTTGCAATAGTTGTATTTACTTGGAAGAAAAAAGGCATACAACGAGACATTCATGGTAGCCAAAGAAGCAAATATGAATAAGAGACCTTCCTCCTTTTTAAGTTTTACTGACACAGTGACAGACGACTCAATTCGTCATCAAAGACTTGTTATTGGCGCCACAAAGCCAAGAACTCATCCTTTTTCCTCCGGCGAGTATGACTCCATGGCGTAACTCCACACACTCAGCTTCGTTCAAGTGGTCTGTATTCGCAATGGGTAGGGAGGGGGGGCATGAAACCTAGCTTAAGTGTGCCAGGTAACGTGTCACTATTTCAAGAAAACATAACACCACAAAAGCTTCTTGCGTGATTGAAGAATTACTCAAGCGAGCGATAAGTGTGTGATCACATCCGTTCTGTACCCCAGGACAGCTTTAGAGAATGCGTCATACTCATTCAGCTATTTCCTTGTTCATGATCGAAGAGAATAGAAAGTTCCTAAACAAAAAAATCTTTGGAACTTTAAGCAAAGGGTTCTCTGAAGTTTCAACAATCTTTTCAATATATTGCCTTGACCGGGGAAAGATAACATAGATGGGTAAAAGCCGGCAAATATTTCATGAACTGATAAACGTAAAATTGACGGGTGTACGCCAGCAAATATTGTATGGACTATAAAAGGAAGAACAGTGTTCTTGTTACGGCGATGACCTTAAAGGTGATCTCACAGAATGTTGTTTGAAACCCAACAGAAACAAATAAAAACAGAAACAAACAAGTCGCGTAAGGCGAAATACAACATTTAGTCAAGTAGCTGTGGAACTCCCAGAATGAAACTAAACGCAATGCAACGCAGCAAGACAGTATACTCGTAGCATCGTCAGTCCACCACTCACGGCAAAGGCAGTGAAATTGACAAGAAGAGCGGTTTAGTAGTTGCGCTGAGAAGGATAGCACGCTTTTCTGTACCTCTCTTCGTTTTAACTTTCTGAGCGTGTTTTTTAATCCAAACATATCATATCTATATGTTTTTGCAATCAGGAACCGACAAGGAATAAAATGAAAGTGTTTTTGAATTGATTTAGAAAATTTAATTTTGAAAATAATTTTTATATATTTAATTTCCAGAGCTTGTTTTTAATCCAAATATAACATATTTATATGTTTTTGGAATCAGCAAATGATTTAGAATAAGATGAACGTAAAATTTGGATCGTTTTATATAAAAATTTTTTTTTACAATTTTCAGATTTTTAATGACCAAAGTCATCAATTTATTTTAAGCCACCAAGCTGAAATGCAATACCGAAGTCCGGGCTTCGTCGAACATTACTTGATCTGTATGTGGGCAGCACACGTCTTCAGATGTCTATGAAAAGATGTATGAGCAACTGCAGAACTAAAACGTGCATGATATTATGAAGCATCGATTAGAGATAACTATTGCGAGCATGACCAACATGAGAAATCATGTTTTTGACAGTTTTGAACTGCCAAAATTAAGTGAGGACATGGAGTTTATCTTTTAAGCATTGCATGGGGTTCTAGAACTGTCCGAGGGGGTATTGGGAGATAAGTGTTACCATACATGGTGTACCTCAATCAACATTAGACATTCAGTGACTTGAAAACAGCCCTTACAGGCATGATTAGCGCGTTTTGCATGGATGATTGCGTTCATGTCTTTGATGAATTTGTCTCGACATTGCGCGTGTGTAACTTCACAACGAAGGGGTTAATTTGTCCAGTACTTTAAGTTTAGGAAATAATTTTTATGGTCATAGTTGTTGTGCAAAAACTTCAGTTCGACCATTTTACACAGTTTTGAATGTTTATTTATTTATTTATTTATTAAGGAGATTTCTATAGCGCTAATATGTTGGTAGTATTTTTTTCGACCGAGTTATCTCTATTCGTTGGGCAGTTTTGTTTGTCGGACAGATTTTTCACACAAATGACCAGGAAACCGGATTACGTAAGCCGCGTCAGCTGTTCCCTTTGTAAAAGTCAGCGTAGCTCGAGAACGGCATTGGAGTACTTTCGGTGTTCTTTACCTTGCCCAAGAAACAGCGCATATGACTCTTTGAGTATACTTCACAAACTCGAGTTGTGCTTGGTTTGATCATAAACACTATCTAGTCAAGGACGTCGTAAAATGGCCCTCGGTCAAGTTTTCACCGAGAACTATTTTATGATGTCCTTGACTGTTATGTGTTAGTCGGCTTAGAATATGCGCGCAGGCTTCAAAGTTTTGATCCATTCGATTATCTCAACAGACATCCTTTGATTGTAAAGTTGAATGCGGGCGATGGTTTAACATACTTAACTTGAAAGTTTCCCGCTGTGGTAGATTTTTATGGTGGTTGTCACACAGGCAGCGACGGCTTTACTGGTCGGACCCAGTTGTGCTGAATGAATCTAGGGGTCATGGTCGAGGCCGTGTTTATCGTCCGGGTTAAAGAATTGAATTGGCATAAGGTTATATTTGTCCATATAATCATACAGGGTTGCAAAGCGGGTTAAGTTTGAAGTACATTTTACGAAGGTGTGCTCTATGGTAATTTCGCTGCCACACTCGCAGTTTCTTTTGAAAACGGAACAATTGAGGCCTTTGGTACGGGCCCTTCTTAGAATGCGTAATAGGGCTGGAGGGAGTTTAGGAAAAAAAGCCCCATTTGATGTATTTCATGGGGTCGTTCTTGTGTGTGCTGTTTAGTTTTGTAAGTAAAAATGCGTTTTGGAAGCATGGATTTTAATTCTATTTTAGTTTCGTTAAAAAAAGATAAAACTCAGGACCACCTGTTAAGAGGTTTAAAAGTGACAACATCGTGAGAAAAATATAAATGGTATTCTGAGATGGAGTAGCCAATATTAATTTCGGTTGAGGAGGAAATGGCAGCCTTCTTTGCTGCAGTGTCGGCTAGATCATTTCCTCTTAGGTTAGTATGCGAGGGAATCCATATTAGGTCTAGGGCCGTGCCTTGTAAGATTACTTGATGCAGTTGTGCGTTACCTCGCTTTTGCCTTTAATGACTGACTGACTGACTGACTTTGGGGATTAACGTCCTCTGAGGTAACTAAGATCTATTTGGGAACATTTACTGTGATACTGTAAGAGGAGCAAGAAAAGAAAAGAAAAAAGATTTAAAACAAAAATAGGGGATGAGGGGGTAGATGGGGGGGAGGGATGAGACCATGAAACTAGTTTTTAGAAGTTATGCAATAAAACATTTAAACATTGTAGGCTCAGACCACTTCGCCGTATTTAATCTTAGACACCGTACGTTATTAGACCCGAAAGTGCAATACTTAAGATGCTGGTCCGCTCAAAGCACTGTTGAAGCAACAATTTGTCTTTTGGTCGCAGATAAGGACATACTCTGTCAAAACATTTGAATGTATGTCTGAAGCATGACTAAACGCCCCGAAGGGCTCCGTCTAGTAACTCTATTTTTGATATCGTTTTTTGTGTTTTTTTGAGCAATTTGCAATGAGGTCACCCATCATAATAAGTTCCATACGCCATCTTAGTGAAACGGAGGCATTTTGTATCGCTGATTTGATTTACAAACTGCTCTTGCAGCGGATCATTTGATCGGAACTAAATAAGTAAAGTGAAAATTGGTAAATAAATATATAGATGGATAAATCAGAAAACAAGATTGCAAAACATAAACACGCTCATAAAACATGTTAGTTTCCACTATTGCCGTAAACAAGTTCTCTGCAAAAACATCGAAAGTCAAATACTGTTTTCGCCTCTGTTTCTACTTGTTGTTGATTTTTTACATTAATTTTAATCAAGTCTTGTAGATTTTATCTTTGAAATATATTTGCTTTGTGTTTTGTAACAGAATTAACTATGGTATTGTGTTGCTTAGTACTTGATGCATGAATTGGCGTCTCGCAGAATTACACGCCTCTAAGGAAGGCCTGGCAACAGGTCGAAAATTTGGGCTGCCACTTGAAATTCTCTGTTAGGCTTTTCTTTTCCTTGATTTTGTTGAAATCTCTCTCTCTCTCTCTCTCTCTCTCTCTCTTCTCTCTCTCTCTCTCTCTCTCTCTCTCTCTCTGCCCCACACGCACTATCACACACTGGGATGCGGCAAATTGGGTAAGGCAGACTGGGATACAGCAAGATGGGAGAGGCAGGATGGGATGCCGCCAACGCATCTAGCAGTGCAAATTCAACAAGGGGGGGGGGGGGGGGCGTTCTTTTAAATCAAGTTTTGCCCAGTTTTGGTTTTGCCGGTTTTGGTAATCCTACATTCCTCCGTGCGGCAGCGGACTAAATGCGCATTAAAAACTATTTAGATGTTTTGCTTAAATTTTGACTTGGAGCGAAATAAATTAAAACATCTTGTTCGTTGTGCTTTTGTTTTAAATTAAAGCGTATTCCATTTTTAAATTAAATATCACTTGCCTGTTAGCTCTTTATTGTCGTTGCAATAGTTGTATATACTTGGAAGAAAAAAAGGCATACAACAAGACATTCATGGCAGCCAAATCAAATATGAATAAGAGACCTTCCTCCCTTGTTACGTTTTTCTGACAGACGACTCAATTCGTCACCAAAGACTTGTTATTGGCGCCACAAAGCAAAGAACTAACCCTTTTTCCTCCGGCGAGTATGACTCCATGGCGTAACTCCACACACTCAAATTTGTTCAAGTGGTCTGTATTCCCAATGGGTAGGGAGGGGGGGGGGGCATGAAACCTGCTTAAGTGTGCCAGGTAACGTGTCACTATTTCAAGAAAACATAACACCACAAAAGCTTCTTGCGTGATTGAAGAATTACTCAAGCGAGCGATAAGTGTGTGATCACATCCGTTCTGTACCCCAGGACAGCTTTAGAGAATGCGTCATACTCATTCGGCTATTTCCTTGTTCATGATCGAAGAGAATAGAAAGCTCCTAAACAAAAAAATCTTTGGAACTTTAAGCAAAGGGTTCTCTGAAGTTTCAACAATCATTTCAATATATTGCCTTGACCGGGGAAAGATAACATAGATGGGTAAAAGCCGGCAAATATTTCATGAACTGATAAACGTAAAATTGACGGGTGTACGCCAGCAAATATTGTATGGACTATAAAAGGAAGAACAGTGTTCTTGTTACGGCGATGACCTTAAAGGTGATCTCACAGAATGTTGTTTGAAACCCAACAGAAACAAATAAAAACAGAAACAAAAAAGGTCAGACATTTAACGTAAGAGTTTATAATAGGATGCTTCGAAAAACATATTGAATTAGTTATACATGTATACATCCGTTAAAGGCTTCTCGGTACCGTAAATATAAAAGAAGGCGAACATTCAAAGAACTATTGAGGTAGGGGTCTAAATCAAACGTAACTTTTGTTCTTAGCCAATATATACATTCAACATGTAATATACATGCCAAGCGTTTCAAGGGTGCTGCCTGTTGCTTCTTTCAGCATTTGTTGAACATTTATTAACACTGTTTCTACAAGTAGACCCAAATTGATTTAGTCGTAAATTCTAATACAACGTTGTTGTTTTTTTCTCTACTGCATTTTACGTTTGACAAGAAACCTGATTTAGACCACCCAGATACGGTATTTGCAAAATATTTATCTCTTTTATATATTTTTTTCAAAATTGTTGTTTATGAAATCGAAAATCACATCGAAAAATGTCACTATTCGATGTTCCCTCACTTAATCTGGGTGTGAAGGGCTTTCTTGAAGCAGACACCGGGGCTTGCTAAACGATTGCCGCTTGAGCGGAGGGGAGTCAAGCGTGATTAAGTGCCTGGCCTGCCAATTGACACCTACCGGCGAAAACACACAATGGGCCACAAGGAAGCTTTCTTTTGTCGGAGAACAAGGAAGAGGCATGCTGGCTGTCTCTGGATCATATGTAGACTATGTTTGAATATGTCCGAGTTTGTTTATGTTTGAGAAGGAGTACGCACAAGACAGACAGACAAGCAAATAACATATAGACACATAAATAAACAATCTAAGTAGTAAATGGATTTATGCTGATCTGTATGTGGGCAGCACACGTCTTCAGATGTCTATGAAAAGATGTATGAGCAACTGCAGAACTAAAACGTGCATAATATTATGAAGCATCGATTAGAGATAACTATTGCGAGCATGACCAACATGAGAAATCATGTTTTTGACAGTTTTGAACTGCCAAAATTAAGTAAGGACATGGAGTTTATCTTTTAAGCATTGCATGGGGTTCTAGAACTGTCCGAGGGGGTATTGGGAGATAAGTGTTACCATACATGGTGTACCTCAATCAACATTAGACATTCAGTGACTTGAAAACAGCCCTTACTGGCATGATTAGCGCGTTTTCCATGGATGATTGCGTTCATGTCTTTGATGAATTTGTCTCGACATTGCGCGTGTGTAACTTTACAACGAAGGGGTTAATTTGTCCAGTACTTTAAGTTTGGGAAATAATTTTTATGGTCATAGTTGTTGTGCAAAAACTTCAGTTCGACCATTTTACACAGTTTTGAATGTTTATTTATTTATTTATTTATTTATTAAGGAGATTTCTATAGCGCATAACTAAAAGCACTCTGCGCTTTACAAAATCACAAAGTATAAGCACGCGCAAACATACTATGATTAAATAGAACTTAGCTTAGCAAGACATACTAAGAACACTAAACATTTGAGTTCATACAAAAATAGAGAATTAAATTAAATACTGGACAAGCGATTTAACTGCAATGGGCTATTTCAAATACAAACGTTTAGTTAACAATAAAAGGCAGTGCATAAAACTCCATAATCCTAAGAGGGTCAAATAAATAAGAAACATAAGACTAGATAGTGTCTGTAAAAGAAGCTAACATTTGTTCCAAAACACACCTCCGAATGATTGTCGATGACTCAAAAGCCAAATCAAATATGAATAAGAGACCTTCCTCCCTTGTTACGTTTTTCTGACAGACGACTCAATTCGTCACCAAAGACTTGTTATTGGCGCCACAAAGCAAAGAACTAACCCTTTTTCCTCCGGCGAGTATGACTCCATGGCGTAACTCCACACACTCAAATTTGTTCAAGTGGTCTGTATTTCCAATGGGTAGGGAGGGGGGGGGGGGGGCATGACACCTGCTTAAGTGTGCCAGGTAACGTGTCACTATTTCAAGAAAACATAACACCACAAAAGCTTCTTGCGTGATTGAAGAATTACTCAAGCGAGCGATAAGTGTGTGATCACATCCGTTCTTATTGAATGCTCTGGCTAGAATCTAGGGGTCCTTAACGTCCTCACAGAAAATTTTCCTTTTAGGGACATGAGTTGATGATACGCTAATTAAAAATAAAAAGGAGGGAAAGAAAAGGGCAAGACCAAGCAATCCCGACCGTGATAGGACCCCGGCCCCGCTCTCCGTGAATAAGGGAGGGGGTGGGGCAATAAGAAATATACATTAAGATCCTTGTAAGAGGAATATTAATAATTTTTCTTTGATATGCGTTGACTTCCTAGGGGAAGGACCATTAAAAACGTGGATTTTAATTCAATTTTAGTTTCGTTAAAAAAAAAGATAAAACTCAGGACCACCTGTTAAAAGGTTTAAAAGTGACAACATTGTGAGAAAAATATAAAGAACATGCGCAAACACGTAATACTGATCTTCTATAGGGTAGTAACATTTGGACACATCATTTTATTTACGCACGCATGAGTTGCTATACGGCATTTACTCATTATAAATAGGATAAAAAGATAGGGTTAAGAGATCTATCTGCATTGTCCGTCGACCTCCCCGCCACTACAATAGTCGCAGGGGAGGCGACGGCACATTAGCAGTATTAACTGAGAGAGAAAACAGCTATCCTCTCGTTTATATAATCATGTTTTTAAGTTTATCGTGTAATCCGGAAACAGGAGTTTAAAACCATCAGGAGGAGAGGAAAAAAAAAAAAAAAAAAACAAAAAAAACACGCCCGCGAGGTGGGGCAATGCCCTTCGCTCCCTGCGAGCTGTGTGTCCCCTTTGTTTAAGTTAAAACCGTTGACAAATGACGATCATGTGTTTATGCTGGCTTTATTTTAGTTTGCTCCCACTTTAGGGAGTCCAAAATTACAAGGGACTTACAGTGATTTTTTAATTGTGAGAATTTCCTCAGACGACAGATCTCTGCTCCCCGCGAGAGCGCTGAGGGCCATGAGGTAGGTGTCTGGTTTAGGGACGGACACTTTATTTTTTGTCACAAAACAGTAGGTATCCGTTAATAAGTTGATGAGAGCCTCGGGGCTCTGCTTCTGCCTAGCAGTCACCATAGAGGTGAGGCAGAGCTCTAGGTAGCCTCTCAGTCAGGTCTTTTTCTTCTGTTTTTTTGGGTTGTTATGAACACAAAGTCTCTGTGACTATCGACTTTTTTGAAGACTTCTGCTGCCAGTTCCTTTTCCTGTGAAGGTTTAATGTCTCGCTGTTTTTGTTCCAGGTCGGTTTCGATCTTTTTCATTACTTTACTGTAAATTTGATCGGCCACTGAGGCGACAAATTCTTCTTGGTTAAATGGCTTGTCTCTTCCCTTGTTTAGTGGACTCTGTGCAGTGCGGTGAGTGCCATTGTCCGCCTTCTTATGGTTTGTTTTGACTGAGCTTTTCACCAGGGGTGAGGGGGGTGTTTACCTTTGTCGTAACGGCCGTGGCGAACGGCATTAGCGTATCCAGTTTGGGGGGTTGAGGTCTTTTGGGGAGCATCCAGTTGAATCTAGCTACAACTGCTTTGTGTTTAATAACTATTATCATGTATTGAATCCCGTGGTCTTTCTTCGGGGGATGTGGGGGGGGGGGGGGGGGTGGTGGATAATATGTTGGTGGTATTTTTTTCGACCGAGTTATCTCTATTCGTTGGGCAGTTTTCTTTGTCGGACAGATTTTTCACACAAATGACCAGGAAACCGGATTACGTAAGCCGCGTCAGCTGTTCCCTTTGTAAAAGTCAGCGTAGCTCGAGAACGGCATTGGAGTACTTTCGGTGTTCTTTACCTTGCCCAAGAAACAGCGCATATGACTCTTTGAGTATACTTCACAAACTCGAGTTGTGCTTGGTTTGATCATAAACACTATCTAGTCAAGGACGTCGTAAAATGGCCCTCGGTCAAGTTTTCACCGAGAACTATTTTATGATGTCCTTGACTGTTATGTGTTAGTCGGCTTAGAATATGCGCGCAGGCTTCAAAGTTTTGATCCATTCGATTATCTCAACAGACATCCTTTGATTGTAAAGTTGAATGCGGGCGATGGTTTAACATACTTAACTTGAAAGTTTCCCGCTGTGGTAGATTTTTATGGTGGTTGTCACACAGGCAGCGACGGCTTTACTGGTCGGACCCAGTTGTGCTGAATGAATCTAGGGGTCATGGTCGAGGCCGTGTTTATCGTCCGGGTTAAAGAATTGAATTGGCATAAGGTTATATTTGTCCATATAATCATACAGGGTTGCAAAGCGGGTTAAGTTTGAAGTACATTTTACGAAGGTGTGCTCTATGGTAATTTCGCTGCCACACTCGCAGTTTCTTTTGAAAACGGAACAATTGAGGCCTTTGGTTCGGGCCCTTCTTAGAATGCGTAATAGGGCTGGAGGGAGTTTAGGAAAAAAGCCCCATTTGATGTATTTCATGGGGTCGTTCTTGTGTGTGCTGTTTAGTTTTGTAAGTAAAAATGCGTTTTGGAAGCATGGATTTTAATTCTATTTTAGTTTCGTTAAAAAAAATCAAAAAGCCAAATCAAATATGAATAAGAGACCTTCCTCCCTTGTTACGTTTTTCTGACAGACGACTCAATTCGTCACCAAAGACTTGTTATTGGCGCCACAAAGCAAAGAACTAACCCTTTTTCCTCCGGCGAGTATGACTCCATGGCGTAACTCCACACACTCAAATTTGTTCAAGTGGTCTGTATTCCCAATGGGTAGGGAGGGGGGGGGGCATGAAACCTGCTTAAGTGTGCCAGGTAACGTGTCACTATTTCAAGAAAACATAACACCACAAAAGCTTCTTGCGTGATTGAAGAATTACTCAAGCGAGCGATAAGTGTGTGATCACATCCGTTCTTACCCCAGGACAGCTTTAGAGAATGCGTCATACTCATTCGGCTATTTCCTTGTTCATGATCGAAGAGAATAGAAAGCTCCTAAACAAAAAAATCTTTGGAACTTTAAGCAAAGGGTTCTCTGAAGTTTCAACAATCATTTCAATATATTGCCTTGACCGGGGAAAGATAACATAGATGGGTAAAAGCCGGCAAATATTTCATGAACTGATAAACGTAAAATTGACGGGTGTACGCCAGCAAATATTGTATGGACTATAAAAGGAAGAACAGTGTTCTTGTTACGGCGATGACCTTAAAGGTGATCTCACAGAATGTTGTTTGAAACCCAACAGAAACAAATAAAAACAGAAACAAAAAAGGTCAGACATTTAACGTAAGAGTTTATAATAGGATGCTTCGAAAAACATATTGAATTAGTTATACATGTATACATCCGTTAAAGGCTTCTCGGTACCGTAAATATAAAAGAAGGCGAACATTCAAAGAACTATTGAGGTAGGGGTCTAAATCAAACGTAACTTTTGTTCTTAACCAATATATACATTCAACATGTAATATACATGCCAAGCGTTTCAAGGGTGCTGCCTGTTGCTTCTTTCAGCATTTGTTGAACATTTATTAATACTGTTTCTACAAGTAGACCCAAATTGATTTAGTCGTAGATTCTAATACAATGTTGTTGTTTTTTTCTCTACTGCATTTTACGTTTGACAAGAAACCTGATTTAGACCACTCAGATACGGTATTTGCAAAATATTTATCTCTTTTATATATTTTTTTCAAAATTGTTGTTTATGAAATCGAAAATCACATCGAAAAATGTCACTATTCGATGTTCCCTCACTTAATCTGGGTGTGAAGGGCTTTCTTGAAGCAGACACCGGGGCTTGCTAAACGATTGCCGCTTGAGCGGAGGGGAGTCAAGCGTGATTAAGTGCCTGGCCTGCCAATTGACACCTACCGGCGAAAACACACAATGGGCCACAAGGAAGCTTTCTTTTGTCGGAGAACAAGGAAGAGGCATGCTGGCTGTCTCTGGATCATATGTAGACTATGTTTGAATATGTCCGAGTTTGTTTATGTTTGAGAAGGAGTACGCACAAGACAGACAGACAAGCAAATAACATATAGACACATAAATAAACAATCTAAGTAGTAAATGGATTTATGCTGATCTGTATGTGGGCAGCACACGTCTTCAGATGTCTATGAAAAGATGTATGAGCAACTGCAGAACTAAAACGTGCATAATATTATGAAGCATCGATTAGAGATAACTATTGCGAGCATGACCAACATGAGAAATCATGTTTTTGACAGTTTTGAACTGCCAAAATAAAGTAAGGACATGGAGTTTATCTTTTAAGCAACAGGTCGAAAATTTGGGCTGCCACTTGAAATTCTTTGTTAGGCTTTTCTTTTCCTTGATTTTGTTGAAATCTCTCTCTCTCTCTCTCTCTCTCTCTCTCTCTCTCTCTCTCTCTCTCTCTCTCTCTCTCTCTCTCTCTCTCTCTCTCTCTGCCCCACACGCACTAACACACACTGGGATGCGGCAAATTGGGTAAAGCAGACTGGGATACAGCAAGATGGGAGAGGCAGGATGGGATGCCGCCAACGCATCTAGCAGTGCAAATTCAACAAGGGGGGGGGGGGGGGGGGGCGTTCTTTTAAATCAAGTTTTGCCCAGTTTTGGTTTTGCCGGTTTTGGTAATCCTACATTCCTCCGTGCGGCAGCGGACTAATGCGCATTAAAAACTATTTAGATGTTTTGCTTAAATTTTGACTTGGAGCGAAATAAATTAAAACATCTTGTTCGTTGTGCTTTTGTTTTAAATTAAAGCGTATTCCATTTTTAAATTAAATATCACTTGCCTGTTAGCTCTTTATTGTCGTTGCAATAGTTGTATATACTTGGAAGAAAAAAGGCATACAACAAGACATTCATGGTAGCCAAAGCAAATATGAATAAGAGACCTTCCCCCCTTGTTACGTTTTTCTGACAGACGACTCAATTCGTCACCAAAGACTTGTTATTGGCGCCACAAAGCAAAGAACTCACCCTTTTTCCTCCGGCGAGTATGACTCCATGGCGTAACTCCACACACTCAAATTTGTTCAAGTGGTCTGTATTCCCAATGGGTAGGGAGGGGGGGAGCATGAAACCTAGCTTAAGTGTGCCAGGTAACGTGTCACTATTTCAAGAAAACATAACACCACAAAAGCTTCTTGCGTGATTGAAGAATTACTCAAGCGAGCGATGGGTGTGTAATCACATCCGTTCTTACCCCAGAACAGCTTTAGAGAATGCGTCATACTCATTCAGCTATTTCCTTGTTCATGATCGAAGAGAATAGAAAGCTCCTAAACAAAATAATCTTTGGAACTTTAAGCAAAGGGTTCTCTGAAATTGACGGGAAATATTTACTGATCGGATCCAGTTGTGCGTTACCTCGCTTTTGCCTTTAGTGACTGACTGACTGACTTTGGGGATTAACGTCCTCCCCACAAGTTTATTTTTGAGTTTTTCCGTCATATCCTTTTTTGGTTTCAGCGGAAAAGGAAGCTTGCTGGTTCTTAAAAGAGAATTGTTGTCCAAGTAGTGCACGTTTGGTAGCTTTAGTTTTTAAGCTAAACACATATCTGTTCGTTCTGAGTTCTGGCGGACAAACAAACAAACAGCCAGCCAGCCAGCCAGCCAGCCTGCCAGACAGACAGACAGACAGGGAAACAGGCAGACAGGGAAACAGGCAGACAGGGAAACAGGCAGACAGGGAAACAGGCACGCACAAAGGCACACAGGCAGGAAGGCAAGCAGGCAGACGGACAGACAGGCAGGGAAACGGGGAAACAGGCAGGCAACGGTGTAAAAACGAATACAAATAGGCGAGGAGAGCTGGTAAAGGAGGAAAGGCAGAGAAGTGAGAAGAATTAAAATATGAGTAAGTGGGGGTATTTAAAAACAGGTATCGTACTTTTTCCCTATTAAGTATTTTGAGTGACAAAAAATGCAAGCTTGTTCTTGTGAAGCGTGCATTATCTCTCTCTCCCTCTCTCTCTTTCTCCCTCTCTCTATCTCTCTCTCTCTCTCTCTCTCTCTCTCTCTCTCTCTCTCTCTCTCTCTCTCTCTCTCTCTCTCTCTCTCTCTCTCTCTCACTGCGACTATTATGGTAGGTGGAGATGGAGGGGGTGGGGGGGAGGGGGGGACGCCGACGGACAATGCAGATAGATCTTTTAACTATACCATGTTATCCTCTTTATCATGAACAGATGCCGTATATCACAGGATACATGCGTGCAAGTATAAAATAATGTGTGTGTTTGATCTTTATATCCCGGCCCTGTATCCCTATAGAAGACGAGTATTACATGTTTGCACACTTTCTCTATTTTTCGCACAACATTTCCCTTTGAAACTTTTTAACAGAAGGTGGTCCTGAGTTTTAGCATCTTTTTTTTTTAAATGATATATGAATTAAAGATAGTCTTTTAATGGTCCTTCCCTTAGGAAGACAACACGTACGAAGAGATTATTACAACTACTCCTATTCAAGTATTTTAACGTATACCTTTTAATGCAACCGCGAGAGTGGGTCCCGGGCCCCAGTCATCAGAGTCTGGCTTGCTCGGTCTTGCCTTTTTCTGTTCCTTCTTTTCCTCCTTTTTTGTGTGTGTTAGATATCATGAAACCCCAGTCCTGTCCTTTCGAAGCCTAAAACATATGCCTGTAGGACATAAATACTTTTGTCTTGTCTAATACAAGGCGGTAAAGGGAAGAAGCGGGAGGGGGGGGGGAGGGGGGGGGGGGGGGGGGGGGCGGAGTAGTGGTAGGTGTCACGAAATGGGATATATGTCTGTGAAAAAGGAACATTTCCTGTGAGGACGTTTAAGGACCCCTAGAGAGATGTTTATTATTATGAACATGCTCGTGCCACCCACGCGCATTTTCACGCTAGAAGCCACAAAAAAAAAGTTTATTTCATGTTGATTAATCACATTACTTATGAAAGTCTTATGTTTGCTCGTGCGCACGTGTGTGAGTGTGGGGGGGGGAGGAAATATTAAACAGCTGTGCTTTCATGTCAAACAGAGTTTGATCATAATTAAGCTTTAAGCCCGCGGGAGAAACAGACGATACTACTGCACGTATGGTTTGATATATGTCGGGAACATTTTTATGACTTGTATAATTTGACTGATCAGGCAAAGGGATTACGCGAAACCGACTCAAGCCTTGTTGAATGTTAAAGAATTCAAGCATGCCGAAGTGTCTGTACGGGCTTGAGGAAAAGCACGTTCGGTAATCGTTTCATGTCCAATCCTAAAAAGTGTATGGGAATACTTTATGCATAACATTCGGGTGGGGTTTTTTTCCGAATAGAAAATATATAATACATCCCTGCGATTTTATGGAATAACTCTGTTAAGTGTTTTTGTTATTGTTGCGAGAACAGCATGATCATATTCTGTAAGATAAAATCGGTTATTGTTAGTTTGTTTGTTTCCTTTTGTACACAGCGAAAACAAAATCGAATAGAAATTATACATCCATGCATTTTTCATGGAATAACTCCCTGAAGTGTTGTTGTTGTTGTTGTTGTTGTTGTTGTTGTTGTTGTTGTTGTTGTTGTTGTTGTTGTTGTTGTTGTTGTTGTTGTTGTTGTTGTTGCGAGAACAGCATGATAATATTCTGTGAGATAAAATCGGTTTTTGTTAGTTTGTTTTATTTTGTACAATAAAGATATTAAACATTGTTCGCCAAGATTTAATTCATGGTCTTGCCTATAGGACTAGGTGACAATGGCCGCAAGCATAAACGTTGTTTTGACCACGAGTTGAGAATCATCCAATACAATTGACACTGGACATTTGACGACGCTACAGTGGTCGACACGGGGAGCATCATAAACACCGCCCAATTGGATTGCATGACTTGCCGGTCCTGCAGTGATGTCGTTCTTATCGGCTATTGGTCAGTGGATTTTGAGAGCGCACGCGCCAGGCAATGTGTTCATATGATTGGTTAATACACTGACACGGTTCTCACCCCTTTGAGAGGTCGTGCCCTACATAAAGTTAGTTCGTTTCGCAAATTAGCAATTGTCCGCGAGATAATTCGAGGTTGTGAGACTTGTTTCTGGGAGGAATAGCAGAAAGGCAAGACAATAAAGGTGAGTGATTTTGATTCTATTGATTGTGCCTATGATTAGGTTAGATTGAATAGATTAGATTGTGCAAGCAGGATTCCACCATGGAATACATTTAATTTATATGAGGATTTTTCATCAATAGTGGAAAAACCCAAAAGACAAAGGATGAGAAGAGTTCAGTAATAACATCTCTGCTCAAAAACCAAGATTCAGCTTCAATGTGGAGATGGAGGTTTATCGCCACAACAAGAAGATACAAAGTCTACAGAAGTAAAAAAAATCTTCCAACCTGTGTAAATAAGCATGTAAACCACCACAGATTTTTTTATTTTAATTTTTTTGTTTTTTTCCTTTTTTATTTATTTTTTTTATTATTATGAAACACGAAGTTTCATTTCATTTTCAAACATGAGTGTTAAATTTACGGGAGTACCGTATCTAAATTTGCTAATGCACATTTTAGCAATAAGAACTAAATGGTTAATGATATCTAGACATACGTTGCCTGCATTTTCAACACAAACAACCCCAAGTAGTACAGATTTTGCGTTAAGATGAGGGTTAACGTTGTCTGCACCATCTCAGAAAAAACTATCATATTTTTGGTTTAAACAAAACTTTATTCAATTTTAATCATGACAAGAACAATGCATGGATGATTACATACTCAAGCATAATGCTTATTTTAAGCAATCATAGTAATTACAAAACAAAGGTTAGCATGATGGCAGAATAAGTACATTAGCTCCTTTCAGGAAACGAAAAACATATCATATTTTTGACCTAAATCTGTGGGTCTAAAAACATCATCTCGGTTATAATGTAGTATATAAAAGCCTAAAACATGTCACATTTACAGAACACAAAAAACAAAAACAAAATAATTTCGCTAATATTTTGCGTGTGATATTTTCAGAGTGTGATTAAACAAGTTAGTATGACAATAAATCGGAAAGACTTAGTTATCGTACAGTAACAACATGTCATTTAATTACTTGATTTTGGCATAGTTTCGGAGCAGTTTTGAAAAAAATTATTGCATGAGTTCAGTCCCGTTTTCAGGTCTAAATCGTCAGAAAACTTTCCCAAATGTACGTACGGAATTTCAAGTGATTTGAGACATTAGGTCTGCTATTTTTTTTCATGTCAGAAAAGTTCTGAAATTGACAGTAGTTTTTTGCTGACCCATCGAAACAATTTAATTTGTTGACATCTTCAAGTACAACAACATGCGCCACATACTCACATTTCATGTACACATTTAATCAGACAAGGGTGGTATGAGGATTTGAACGCGAAAGTAGTTTTTGAGAAGTTGACTCATTCAGAACGCGCGCTGAGCGCAAATGTCGGCGTACGCCTAGCAAAACTCACTACTGAAACGCTTAACTGATCAATGGCTCTTAAAAAAGAAATTTCGAAGAATTTGTGTGTGCGTTTGAACAAGTGCGCTGTGAACAGCTCTTGTTAAAACTGTATTAAGTTTATGGGTAAATGGAGCTTTCATTTTTCCAAACGCATGCTGATTTTAAAATGCTGTTCTGTTCTGACTGGGTATATCTTAATTTGTATGTCACATAACAGCAGACCTAACATCTTGAATGATTTGAGATTCCGTGTGTATGTTTACGACATGTGTTAGCACAAATCACTGAAAGATTAAAGACAATGCGTAAACGAGTTACTCAAACGTACAATTTTTGGTCTCATTGCCCGCTAAAACGGCTTCACAAACTGCCTGTTATGCACTCTGAGAGGATTCAGCATGCTCTAGAGTCCATGTTAGACACGATATGTGAACAAAACTGACTGTTTTGGATGGAGATATGATTGTCCTGTCTATATAATGACATGCTAAACATGTTTCGATTTGTTGTCGATTTGTATCGCGGGAAAATTGATTTTGCGAAATTGTATGGGGAGGGGGGGGGGGGTGTGTCTGTGTTGTAGGTTCCACTGTAGAGACACTACGTCATGTAAACTCAATCTGAACAAGGTAGGGGAATCAATGGCTGTTTCAGTCATTTTTATATGACTTGATTTTACAATCAACAGCCTCATCAGAAAGATGTGCCATCAAACGCATATGTATAGTTTTTTGTTATGACGCTTAGTGTAGGGGAAGAGCTCCTATTATGGACCGGCTCCTAATATGGACCACCTCCTGTTTTGACAAACTAACGACGCTAGAGCGCTCACAAAAGTTTTATTCGCTGTAGTCATGCACTCTCTCTGGATAATTGCACATGTAAAAACAATTGCAGAAACACATCTTAAAACCGTTAGGCTGTTTCTCTTTTTATATTTAGTCAAGTTTTGACTAAATATTTTAACATCGAGGGGGAATCGAAACGAGGGTCGTGGTGTATGTGTGTGTCTGTGTGTGTGTGTGTGTAGAGCGATTTAGACTAAACTACTGGACCGATCTTTATGAAATTTGACATGAGAGTTCCTGGGTATGAAATCCCCGAACGTTTTTTTCATTTTTTTGATAAATGTCTTTGATGACGTCATATCCGGCTTTTTGTAAAAGTTGAGGCGGCACAAACACGCCCTCATTTTTCAATCAAATTGTTTGAAATTTTTGCCAAGCAATCTTCGACGAAGGCCTGACTTCGGTATTGCATTTCAGCTTGGTGGTTTAAAATTAATAATGACTTTGGTCATTAAAAATCTGAAAATTGTAACAAAATTACTCTTTTTTTTAAAACGATCCAAATTTACGTTCCTCTTATTCTTCATAATTTTTTTTATTCAAAAACATATAAATACGTTATATTTGAATTAAAAACAAGCTCTAAAAATTAAAAATATAAAAATTATTATCAAAATTAAATTTTCGAAATCAATTTCAAAACACTTTCATATTATTCCTTGTCGGTTCCTGATTTCAAAAACATATAGATATGATATGTTTGGATTAAAAACACGCTCACAAGCGGTGGACTGACGATGCTACGAGTATACGGTCTTGCTGAAAAATTGCAGTGCGTTCAGTTTAATTCTGTGAGTTGTCATTGACAGCTTGACTAAATGTTGTATTTTCGCCTTACGCGACTTGTTTTTGCATTTAGTCAAGTTTTGACTAAATGTTTAACATAGAGGGGGAATCGAAACGAGGGTCGTTGTGTATGTGTGTGTGTGTGTGTGCGTGCGTACGTGTGTGTAGAGCGATTCAGACCAAACTACTGGACCGATCTCTATGAAATATTACATGAGAGTTCCTGGGATTGATATCCCCGAATGTTTTTTGTTTTTTATTTTTTTAATAAATGTCTTTGATGACGTCATATCCGGCTTTGCGTGAACATTGAGGCGGCACTGTCACGCTCTTATTTTTCAACCAAATTGGTTGAAATTTTGGTCAGGTAATCTTCGGCGAAGCCCGGACTTCGGTATTGCATTTCAGCTTGGTGGCATAAAAATGAATGAATGAGTTTGGTCATTAAAACTCTGAAAATTGTAAAAAAAACTTTTTTTTATAAAACGATTCAATTTTACGTTCATCTTATTTTCCATCATTTTCTGATTCCAAAAACATATAAATGTTATATTTGGACTAAAAACAAGCTCTGAAAATTAAAAATATAAAAATTATTATCAAAATTAAATTTTCAAAATCAATTTCAAAACACTTTCATCTTATTCCTTGTCGGTTCCTGATTCCAAAAACATATAGATATGATATGTTTGGATTAAAAACACGCTCAGAAAGTTAAAACGAAGAAAGGTACAGAAAAGCGTGCTATCCTTCTCAGCGCAACTACTACCCCGCTCTTCTTGTCAATTTCACTGCCTTTGCCATGAGCGGTGGACTGACGATGCTACGAGTATACGGTCTTGCTGAAAAATTGCATTGCGTTCCGTTTCATTCTGTGAGTTCGACAGCTACTTGACTAAATGTTGTATTTTCGCCTTACGCGACTTGTTTATTATTACAATATTAACAGACCTGGGAACCCAGAAGATGTCGCCGTATTTTGTCTAAAATTACGGTTTGTAGCAAAAAATATGATGACAAAAGTTCTTAGACTACTTTGCTTCACAAGTGCATCTCGAAACCGATCCAGTATATTTAACGGTTTGAATCATGGATGTTCAAATGAAACGTGGAATACACTCTTTTCTTCTGAAAATACGCAAAGTTTGAGAACACTCGAAGTGCAAAACAGAGATTTTGGTTTGAATATATACATTAATTATCATGAAAAAGGTTTTCACATTTGGGCAAACAATTATATTAAGAAATGGTTAAGTTCATTTGTCTTTATAGTGTTTATTCTCGAATATGGTGTGTGCTTTGTGCAGTTGTGATAAGAATTATTTATTTTATTTTAAAATGCAATGCATATTATTTAATTAAAAACCTTGTTCTCATTTCCTTTGTAAAAAACCCCACCTTACCTGAATACAGTAGCTTGTACAGGGTGATTTTCTTTTTATTATGTTTGCATGACAAAGTTAAAGAAAAAAACTTATGCATGTCAGGGAATGGCTACGAAGTAATGTTTCATTTGAAGATCACTTCTGGAAATTTGTGTTGCGTTTTGTGTAAGCATATGCGAAATGATTTTTGTATACATTTATTTGTAATGCAATGTAAAACGTGTACATAAAATTGTGTGGTTTTAATCCTATTCCTTTGTTTGCATTGCTGCCATTTGTCTGAATGCCCTATGGTCTGTCTGCCTGTATTTGCTGTCTCCCCATACACAAAGTCAATTCAATACAGTTCTCTCTCCCTCATTCTCATTCTCATAAATCAGACTCAAACCATCCGATGTCAGGGCCGTGAATGCTACTGACTGGACTGGAGATACTCTTATGTCGCCTAGCGCCATGTATCTGATGAAATCATTCATAGCACCGATGCCGTGAATGTGCAGAGCTGCTCTACGGTTTGAACGTCCCCATTTCACTGCTGTACAGCAAACATCGTCCCCAAATACCTGTTTGTTTCTAAAAATCACGCTGGAGGTTGCATTTTATGTAATAACCTCCTGAAACGAGTTTTCACACTTTATAATGGCATTTACCGCTCATTGAAGTTTTAAGAAACTTTCTAACACCTAAAACAATCATAGCACCGATGACGTAATTGTAGCTCTGCACTTTGTGGCCACATACGTCCCCATTTCACTGCCGTACAGCAAACATCGTCCCCAAATACCTGTTTTTCTAAAAATCACGCTGGAGGTTGCATTTTATGTAATAACCTCCTGCAGAGTGTGTGTGTTTTACTGCCTTGCTCTAAAGTGTGTGTGTGGTTCTGCTGAGTGTTTGTGTAATACTGCCTTGCTCTGCTGAGTGTGTGTGTCACCGACTTAGTTGCTCTGCAGAGTGTGTGTGTGTGTGTAATACTGCCTTGCTTTGCTGAGTTTGTGTGTTATACCGCTTTGCTCTGCTGAGTGTGTGTGTGTGTATGTGTGTTTGTGTTAATTACGGTCTGTCTGTATAATCTTTTGTCTGTCACTCAAGGGTAAGGGGGTGTCCTTAACCTCTCCTTTGTTGTCTCGATCTGTCTATCTGTCTCTGTCGCTCTTTCTGCTCTTGCTTCACACTTTTCTTGTTTTCTCTCTATTCTCAACCTTTGGTGTCTGTCTGTGTGTCTGTTTGTTTGTTTGTCTGTCTCTCTCTCTCTGTCTCTCTGTCTCTCTCTCTCTCTCTCTCTCTCTCTCTCTGTCTCTCCCCTTCTCTCTCTCTCTGCAGAGTGTGTGTGTGTAATACCGCTTTGCTCTGCTGAGTGTGTGTGTTTGTGTTAATTACGGTTTGTCTGTATATTCTTTTGTCTGTCCGTCTGTCACTCAAGGGTAAACCGGCACGGTTAGCCTAGTGGTAAGGCGTCCGCCCCGTGATCGGGAGGTCGTGGGTTCGAACCTCGGCCGGTGTCACGATTTCATCTTTCGCCTGTGTACATATTTCCCCCTCGATATTTACTCGAGACTGAAATGTTGTTTCCTGGTAAAATTAAGAAGGGAAATTATTTATGGACGAAAAGCATGTCAGTTTCTTGTATGTGAAGAAAATTGGTTGTGAAATTAAATAGATTTCACTCCAAAAATCGAATTCTTCGAAAACGTGTACCGAGTGGTTACGTCCCTTGAGTAAGAAGGGAAACATTTTAGGATGAATCAAATTTCTAAGTTAAATAAAATAATTGGTTGGACAAATTTGGCCCCATGAATGTAAGGTACACAAGGTCGCTCATCAGTACTATCGAAGGGTGTTTTTTTTGTTCAGTGTAGAGTTTATACTAGATCAACGAGGCCGAAAATCGAAATATCAACACGGCGAAAGATAAAAACGTCACACCGGGTCATACCTAAGACTTTAAAATTGGCAATCTAGTGGCTGATCCACATCCCATTTTGGTGCAATCCCATTTTTGCCGCCGTCCCATTTTTTGCCCCATCCCATTTTCGCGACATTTCACAAGCCAAGCGTCATTTTATAAAATTTATAATTTTGAATGATTAATGAGATGAGGATGATTATAATGATGATGCTATGGATTTCCAATTTGGATTGAGACTACGTGACAGGGCATTTTACTAACATGTCATAACAAAAGCGCAACATCCCATTTTGACACCATATCCCATTTGGCCGCCATGCCGTTTCACCGTATTCCATTTATCCCCCATCCCATTTTCGCGACATTTCACAAGCCAAGCGTCATTTTACTACCGTGTCATAACAATAGCGCGTCATCCCATTTTGACACCATCCCATTTGGCCGCCATCACATTTTTTATTTATTCTTCTTGCCAAGCCTCACTATACTACTATACTGCGTTATTCAACTAGGAAGACATTCCGTTTACGCCAAATTCCATATTTGCCACAATCCAAAATGTCGCGAAATAGAGATGGCGGCAAAATGGGATGACGGCAAAACGGCATGGCGACAAAATGGAATGTGGCGCTAGTGGTTTGACACGGTGGTAAAATGACACATGGCCTATGAAATGTCGCAAAAATGGGATGGGGCAAAATGGGATAACGGCCAAACGGGATTGCGCCAAAATGGGACGTGGAGCTAATGGTACATGACATGGTGGTAAAATGACACTTGGCCTGTAAAATGTCGCAAAAATGGGATGGGGGCGAAATGGGCTAACGGCGAAACGGGATTGCGCCAAAATGGGATGTGGAGCTAATGGTACATGATATGGTGGTAAAATGACACTTGGCCTGAGAAATGTCGCCAAAATGGGATGAGAAGAATTGGGATAACGGCGAAACAGGACTAATAGATCCCTTGACTTGGGGTAGTGCGACTCTGTCACTGCTAGCTTTCCACTCGGAGGAAGCGACCGGAATTTCCCAACGATGGGACATCCTAGTAATGAATTTTTTTTTTTTTTTAATTCTTAAAATTAACAGAGTCGCGCTACCCCAAAAGTCAAGGAATTTCGTGTTTGTCCCTTGACTTTGGAGATGACAAGAAAATATCGGGCGCAAAAACGTGATTTGTAAAATTTTTCACAACATATGTCGCCTAGCGCCATGTATGTGATGAAACCATTCATATAGCTCTGCGGGAGCTCTGCACTTTTGGACGTCCCCATTTCACTGCTGTACAGCAAACATCGTCCCCAAATACCTGTTTGTTTATAAAAAATCACGCTGGAGGTTGCATTTTATGTAATAACCTCCTGAAATGAGTTTTGACACTTTAGAATGGCATGTAAAATGACACATGGCCTATGAAATGTCGCAAAAATGGGATGGGGCAAAATGGGATAACGGCCAAACGGGATTGCGCCAAAATGGGACGTGGAGCTAATGGTACATGACATGGTGGTAAAATGACACTTGGCCTGTAAAATGTCGCAAAAATGGGATGGGGGCGAAATGGGCTAACGGCGAAACGGGATTGCGCCAAAATGGGATGTGGAGCTAATGGTACATGATATGGTGGTAAAATGACACTTGGCCTGAGAAATGTCGCCAAAATGGGATGGGGGCGAATTGGGATAACGGCGAAACAGGACTAATAGATCCCTTGACTTGGGGTAGTGCGACTCTGTCACTGCTAGCTTTCCACTCGGAGGAAGCGACCGGAATTTCCCAACGATGGGACATCCTAGTAATGAATTTTTTTTTTTTTTAATTCTTAAAATTAACAGAGTCGCGCTACCCCAAAAGTCAAGGAATTTCGTGTTTGTCCCTTGACTTTGGAGATGACAAGAAAATATCGGGCGCAAAAACGTGATTTGTAAAATTTTTTACAAATCACGGGTTAACATATGTCGCCTAGCGCCATGTATGTGATGAAACCATTCATATAGCTCTGCGGGAGCTCTGCACTTTTGGACGTCCCCATTTCACTGCTTGTCAGCAAACATCGTCCCCAAATACCTGTTTGTTTCTAAAAGATCACGCTGGAGGTTGCATTTTATGTAATAACCTCCTGAAATGAGTTTTGACACTTTAGAATGGCATTTAACGCTCATTGAAGTTTTAACAAACTTTCTAACACCTAAAACATTCATAGCACCGATAACATAATTCTAGCTCTGCACTTTTTGTACACATACGTCCCCATTTCACTGCTGTACAGCAAACATCGTCCCCAAATGTCTGTTTTTCTAAAAATCACGCTGGAGGTTGCATTTTATGTAATAACCTCCTGAAATGAGTTTTCACACTTTAAAATGGCATTTAACGCTCATTGAAGTTTTAAGAAACTTTCTAACACTTAAAACAAAAGAGACCCCAAATGCCTGTGTTTTGAGCAAGATGGCATTTTGATACACAGCCGACCCCAAATGACTGTAAAACCACCTAAGTGTGTGTGTGTGTGTGCGTGCGCGTGTGTGTGTAGAGCGATTGAGAGTAAACTACTGGACCGATCTTTATGAAATTTGACATGAGAGTTACTGGGTATGATATCCCCGGACGTTTTTTTCAGTTTTTCGATAAATGTCTTTCATGACGTCATATCCGGCTTTTTTTTTTAAAGTTGAGGCGGCACTGTCACACCCTCATTTTTCAATCAAATTGATTGAAATTTTGGCCAAGCAATCTTCGACAAAGGCCGGACTTCGGTATTGCATTTCAGCTTGGTGGCGTAAATATTAAATTATGACTTTGGTCATTAAAAATCTGAAAATTGTAATTAAAATTATTTTTTTATAAAACGATCTAAATGTACGTTCATCTTATTCTTCATCATTTTCTGATTCCAAAAACATATAAATATGTTATATTCGGATTAAAAACAAGGTCTGAAAATTAAAAATATAAAAATTATTATCAAAATCAATGGACGTCTACCCACAACACGCCACTGGATGCCGCGTGGTGCCAGTCGTGAAAACCAGGTTCTTTGTCCTACAGTGAGACATTCAAGTTGGGGACTTTGTGACCGCTGACTTTGTCAGCATGGATGGAAAGGTGGAGAGATACAGGGCGGTGATCATCCCCAAGTCAACCCATTTCCCCGATGGGCCAGATCGAGAGGAGATCTGTGTGAAGTGTTTGCGCGCAAAAGACAATGGGAGATACTATGTCTTTCCTAATGTTGATGACATTTCATGCTTGCCAATGGCTCAGATAAAAAAAAATCCCACCAACGAACCATGAACAACAGGGGGGATTACTATTTTGACATGTGACCAAGTCTCATTTGAGCGTTCACAGTGTTACCTGAGAATAGCACACCCCCTTGAATTGGGACCAAAGAAAAAGCGTTGTATATATGCATTTTTGAATGCTTTTCTAAAGTCATAAGTTCATTTGTGAAAAAAATAAATTTTTAGGGATTGTTTTGCTGAATGCATGCAGTTAAGAAATTGACCCCGTTTTCAAATTTAGGGGGTAGGGTTGCCCCATAGCCCACGTATGTCTGTGTGACTGTGTCAAATATCAATCTACTTTGCGTACAAACTGTATAGATGTTTGTTTTTCGATTTTAGAATGATTTCTTAAGCTGGTTAGAACTTCTGAGGTCTACAGGAAACGATAAAGATAAAAAATGTACAAAATATAAGTAGCGTCCTTCATCTTACCATTGTTCTGATCAATACTGTCCCTTTATTTGCAAGTTAACCGTTTTTATTAATGTGTTCAAGGAGTATGTTAAAAATTATTATCAATGGTTGCTTTAAACAGCACCTTTGGGCAGTTATTATGCACTGAAGTTGTAAAAGCATGTTTTGGGGGTTTTAGGATATAGCGTCTTGGAACGCCAATCATCTTGGAAATACGAATGTTCATATAATTTTTTTTACTGTTTTGGATAGATAAAAAGTTGAACTCTTGGTGTTTTTTGGCCCCTGTTTGACTATTTATTATTTTGGAATATTGTGTGTGAGGGGGAAACTGCAATCCTCAATATCATGAAACGTGCCCCAAAGGCATTTGATCTATGAATATTCATCACGTCAGGTGTGTTACTCTGATTGGCTGACTCAGGTCACGAGAATTCTTTGACTGACAGGCATAATCAAGTAGAAGCGCTCAAGTTCCCATTGCGGCTGTTCTGTCAAATTCGCGGGGTCGCTTCGAAATTTCTTTTGGTCGAATTAAACGGTAATAAAACCGTTATTTCTAATATGCTGACTGTTAGCAAATGATAACAGACATGTCTCACAAACGATATCAGCATTCGCCTAAAAGGCTCATGCTTGATATCTTTTTTCTCGACATGTCTTGTTATCATTTGCTAACAGCCAGCATATTAGAAATAACTCATAATAACCATGCATGTATTTGTGACAGTCGGTTATACCTATCTATAGAAGTATAACCATGCATGTATTTCTGACAGTCGGTTATACCTATCTATAGAAGTATAAACATGCATGTATTTCTGACAGTCGGTTATACCTATCTATAGAAGTATAACCATGCATGTATTTCTGAAAAGAATGTCTGATATGGTAGCATGTTTTTTTGACTCACATGCGAAGCAAAAGTGAGTCTATGTACTCACCCGAGTCGTCCGTCCGTCCGTCCGTCCCGGCGTCCGTCCATCCGTCCGTCCGGAAAACTTTAACGTTGGATATTTCTTGGACACTATTCAGTCTATCAGTACCAAATTTGGCAAGATGGTGTATGATGACAAGGCCCCAAAAAACATACATAGCATCTTGACCTTGCTTCAAGGTCAAGGTCGCAGGGGCCAT
>NW_027129520.1:12500-20000 GCF_037325665.1 Littorina saxatilis | reverse complement strand
GGGGGAAGGGGGTGTTGTACATACTGCTGTAAATATAGATGTAGGTGTGTTTTGTCTTGTTACAGTGGGGGGGGGGGGGGGGGTGTACATACTGCTGTAGATGTAGGTGTGTATTGTCCTGTTACAGGGGGGGGGGGGGTAACATACTTCTGTAGCTGTAGGGGGAGGGGGGTACATACTGCTGTAGCTGTTAGTGATTTTTGCACTGTTACACTGGGGGGGGGGGGGGGGGGGGGTGGAGTACATCATACTGCTGAATCTGTAGCTGTAAGTGTGGTTTGCACTGTTACACTTGGGGGGGGGGGGGGGGGTGTACATACTGATGTATCTGTAGCTGTAGGTGTGACGTGTATTGCATTGTAACACTTGGGGGGGGGGGGGTAAAAGTACATACTGATCTATCTGTAGCTGGTGGTGTGTTTTGCACTGTTACACACTTGGGGGGGGGGGGTGTACATTCTAACTGCTGAATCTGTAGCTGTATGTGTGTTCTGCACAGTGACACTGGGGGGGGGGGGGGGGGGGGGGGGGGGAGGGGGTTGTACATACTGCTGAATCTGTAGCTGTAGGTGTGTTTTGTACTGTTACACTTGGGGGAGGGGGGGGTGTGCATACTGATGTATATGCTTGGCGCTGGTGGACAATATTCACTTTTTTGGCCAAAAACACACTTTTTTGGCCAAAAACGTACATTATTGGCCAAAAAGTGTGTTTTTGGCCAAAAACATGTTTTGGCCAAAACTTTTAAGTGCAAAGTTTTGGCCAAAAAAATATTTGGCCAAATCTAAAACATTTGGCCAAATCTTCACTTTTTTGGCCAAATGTTTTAGATTTGGCCAAATATTTTTTTGGCCAAAACTTTTGCATTGAAAGTTTTGGCCAAAAAAATAGTTTTGGCCAAAACTTCATTTTTTGGCCAAATCTTTGAGTACCCCTTGGCGCTGATGGACAATATTCATTTTTTTGGCCAAAAACGCCAGTTTTGGCCAAAAACGCCAGTTTTGGCCAAAAACGCCAGTTTTGGCCAAAAAATTATAGTTTTGGCCAAAAAAGTGAAAATTGTCCACCAGCGCCAAGCAGCTTGGCGCTGGTGGACAATATTCACTTTTTTGGCCAAAACTATGGCCCAAAACACACTTTTTTGGCCAAAACTGGCGGTTTTGGCCCAAAAAGCAAAGTTTTGGCCAAAAAGTATAGTTTTGGCCAAAAACGCCAGTTTTGGCCAAAACCGCCAGTTTTGGCCAAAACCACCAGTTTTGGCCAAAAAAGTGTGTTTTTGGCCAATTAAATTAAACTGGCGGTTTTGGCCAAAAAAGCAAAGTTTTGGCCAAAAAAGTATAGTTTTGGCCAAAAACGCCAGTTTTGGCCAAAAACGCCAGTTTTGGCCAAAAAAGTGTGTTTTGGGCAAAATAAGTGAATATTGTCCACCAGCGCCAAGCAGCTTGGCGCTGGTAGACAACATTCACTTTTTTGGCCAAAAACACACTTTTTTGGCCCAAAACACACTTTTTTGGCCAAAACTGGCGGTTTTGGCAAAAAAAGCAAAGTTTTGGCCAAAAAAGTATAGTTTTGGCCAAAAACGCCAGTTTTGGCCAAAACCGCCAGTTTGGGCCAAAACCGCCAGTTTTGGCCAAAAAAAGCGTTTTTGGCCAAAAAAAGTGAATATTGTTCACCAGCGCCAAGCTGCTTGGCGCTGGTGGACAATATTCACTTATTTTGCCAAAAACACACTTTTTTGGCCAAAACTGGCGGTATTGGCCAAAAAAGCAAAGTTTTGGCCAAAAAAGCAAAGTTTTGGCCAAAAAAGCAAAGTTTTGGCCAAAAAGAGATTTGGCCAAAAAAGTGAATATTGTCCACCAGCGCCAGCAAATACAAAAGATTTGGCCAAAAAAAGATTTGGCCAAACAAAAAAGATTTGGCCAAAAAAGTGAAGATTTGGCCAAATCTTTTTTGTTTGACCAAATCTTTTTTTGGCCAAATCTTTTTGTGGCAGAAGTTTGGCCAAATCTCCCGTTTTAGCTAACATAAACAGTTTTGGCCAAAACTTTTACATAGAAAGTTTTGGCCCAAAAATATTTATAGCCAAATCTATTTTATTTGGCCAAATGTGTGGGTTTTTTGGCCAAATCTTTGTCTTTTTTGGCCAAAACCGGCGGTTTTTGCCAAAAAAGTGAATATTGTCTGTTGCGGATCCTTGTCTGTTGCGTACTCGGAGGGTACGAAGACCTCACCTTTTACGTTATAAATCAGAACAAGACTGAATTTTGTTTCTAAAAAAAATTCTATCACACCACTATTGCAGATTCATGCACAAAACACACAAGACGTATTTGTAAATTTATAGATTCAACTTTTATTTACTGGCTTGTTCCGTGGTCGACGGGTTATTCTTCATTTCTGTATCGTTCATATATCCTGGATCTAATTCTAAAAGTCACTCATCTTGAAAATACGCAGTGATGATGTTGACAGTCGGAACGTCGTGTGGTCCAGGCTGGTTATCGTCGAACGGTTATATAAAGTTCATCATTGATGATCAGGAAAACATCGCACGAAGTTAGAGGGTTGATCGTGAAAAAAAACTCGTCCCTCAGATCTCGAACTGGAAACTCGTAGTCGTAACTCGAAACACCAACATATCTGTCGAAATAATGACAAGTCTCAGAACTGGGAATTATTCTATCATCATACAAACCGTTTCCCCTGAGACCTGTGTGATAAAAACACATCTTGTTATTCAAATGGAGATCCAACTATATCATTCATTACAGCACTTTATAAACAATTAATTATCCACATTCGTTCCTCATGCTGCTCAACGTTCATACAATGTATTACGTTTGATCTACAGTGATCACATAAAATCTTGGTATTTGATCACACTTGTGATACCGTGACCAATACAGTGCTCATAAAAATTAACTTGGTAACCTTGGGAAAATCAACTTGGATCTAACAAACATATTTACCGAGAAAAGATTCCATCACCCTGACGGTTACCGGCTACCGCTGTCGCTCACTGCCAGATCTCTGGTCGCTCCGTGAAAGATAGGGTGTCTCCTCTGTGTAAGCTCTTGCCAACTTCGTTCGCCCTTGGCGATGGTTTTTGCTTCTAGGCATAGGCATAGAACGGTGTTGTTGTGGTCCTCTCATGCTTTCGCTCCTTCTCTTCCACTTTCCGTTGCCTTTTCTTTTCGATCGTTATTCTTTTCTCTCTCTGCGCAAACTCCTTAATCGCTAACCGAAACTCATCTTTGCGTTGTTAGCTAACCTAGACCAATGGAAACTCTTGTCTATTCGCGAAAATAGCGATCAAGAATTTCGTACCTAATAATAACCTCATTTATTATCTAACTCCTTATGTTCCCAATACTAATGAACAAAGTAAACTGACGATCACATCGAAAGTAAAAGAATAAGCTTTGAAGGAAACTCCTTCAAGAAATACGACAACTCCTTGACGACAAACAAAATGACGTCAACTGATAGCAAAACTTTGACGTAATTATACTTCGGTTTTCCCGACAATACATAGGCACTTGCTGCATCACCTAATTAAATAGACCATAGGTGCCTGACGGTGCTCGGTATTTGTATGGACCTGAATAGCTTGCGTACATTTTCGCAACATACGCCCCTCCTCTTGAGCTGAAACATTCATGTTTAAGCTAAACCTAGTTATTCAGTCTACTCAAATAGTCGGCCCCAACGTTATCAATCACTTGGATGATTTTAACAGTAAAGGAGTACTGTTGTAACTGGAGTGCCCATCTCATGAGACGTCCATTCTCTGTCTTGGTCTTCTGCAGTCATTACAGAATCGAATTGACCCATCCTTCTTTTTCACTAATACAATCGGACTGTTGTATGGTGAAATGCTAGGTTCTATGACACCTAACTTCAGCATGTCATTGACCTCCTTCTTCACAATTTCTACTTGTGAAAAGGGTAGCTTGTACTGTTTTACATGCACAGGTTCTTGTGATGTCAGTTTGAACTCACACTCTTCGATGACACATTTCCCAGGTATGTCTTTGAGTGCTTTGACCTTCCTGTCACAAAGTGCTTGTATTTCTGCTTGTCTCTGTGGTTCTAGGTTTGGATTGATGTTTACATCTTTGGGACCTTCTTTTGGTTTTAGGGAAAGCATGGGAAATCGGTCTATCCCCAACTCACCCATTTCATCATCATGCACATCATCCACCACCACCGCCACTATTTCTGGAACTTCCACTATAGTCTTGGCTTTGGTTTGCTCAGACTTGTTCTCTTTGGATTCTGACTCGCGTTCTACATACAATTTCAGCAGATTTGCATGTAGCAGCTTGTCACGTCCCTTGATTTTCACCCTGTAGTTGCAACTACCGACTTTCTCTATCACTGGGTACGGACCCTTCCATGTCAGCTGCAATTTATTGTGCTTCTCAGGCAACAAAAGCAACACTTTGTCTCCAACCGCTAGACTTCTTTCTTTTGTCTTTTTGTTGTACGCCTTTGTGTACTTGAGAGCAGCCTTGCTGAGATTGTTCTTGGCAATCTCGCAAGTCTTCTCGATTTTGTTTGTGAGATCAACAATATGACTGACAGTGGAGCGTGTCTCATCTGCTGTGTCCTCATTTGTCCATACTTGACGTAGAACTTGCATGGGACCTCTGACTTCTCTGCCATACAGCAGTTCAAATGGTGAGAATTTCAGACTTTCTTGGGGGACTTCCCTGTACGCGAACAGTAGCGCAGGGAGAAACTTGTCCCAGTCTTTTGGTTGCTCTTGGCAAAGTTTTTTCATCATGTGTTTGAGCGTAGAGTTGAATTTTTCAGTCAACCCGTTTGTCTGAGGATGCCACGGTGTAGTATGGATGCCTTTGATGTTCAGAAGTTTGTTTACCTCTTCCATAACCTTGCTTGTGAACTGGCTACCCCTATCGGTCAGTACCTCCCGAGGAATGCCCACTTTTGTCCACATGACCCACAAAGCTTCACTCACTGTTTCTGTTCTAATGTCTTTGAGTGGTATAGCCTCTACGTACCGTGTAGCGTAGTCTACCATAGTCAATATGTATTTGTGCCCTCGGTTAGATGCGGGTATGATGGGCCCTACGATATCGACTCCCACTCGTTCAAACGGTGTCCCTATCAGCGGCATGCTTTTCATAGGCACTTTCCTTGTAGCCCCCTTCCGCGAGCTGCGTTGACACGCATCACATGACGCGCAATACCGTTTGACGTCACCACAAATCCCTGGCCAATAAAAATCGCGCCAAATTCTGTCTCTGGTGCGACGCACGCCTTGATGCCCGGCCATAGGCGTGTCGTGTGCTAATTTTAGAACGTCCGTTCTAAAACATTCTGGGACAACCACCTGTTTGCATGGACTGCCGTTGTCCATGTATATCCTATAAAGGATATCCTTTTTCCACTCGTAATGAGTGCCGTCTTTTGCCCCCTTGGCAACCCGATCGCGGATTTTCGCTAGAGAGGGGTCTGTCTTTTGCTCTCTAGACAAATCCTCTGGCCGAATCTGACCTAGATCGATTTGTTTCGGAACCCAGGGTTTTTTCTCCGCCTTCTGTTTTTCCTGGTTCCGAGTCTGTACAGGCGCACACAATTGTGGCTCTGCCTCCCGTTTCACAATTGGAAAAACAGGTACACTGATCTCGTTTTCATCCATATCCTTTCGGATATTACCGATCAAGACTTGGTGACACAAAGCCTTTGCCACCAACACGCGTGTGACTCCCGAGAAAAACGGTGTGTCCATTTGTACAACCGCTATCGGCATTTTTCTCTGACGCATATCTGCTAGGGTTATGTTCTGGTGTTCGCCCGTATAACACTCCGGCGGCACTAGTGAAGAGTTCACCACTATACAAGTTGCGCCCGTGTCACGGATACCACTTGCGTCCTTTCCCTCTACCTGTACTCTACAATTTGGATCGTATGCATCGCCCTTACGACATTGGCATGTGACCTCGTCACCTGACGTTCGAACTGCAGCTAGTAATGTTGATGCATAATTACTGCTGGGTCTTGGCCCATCCAATCTTTTGGGACAATCACGCATCATGTGCGGCCCCCCACATCTGAAGCACCCCTTCGTGTTGGGTGGTGGTCTGTTCCCTGTTTGCCTGTTTGGATTACCCCCCGACCTCTGTCCAAAGTTATTGCCCTTGTGTGGCTGCCTATTGTCTGACTGTGCGTTACCCCCGGTTGGAGGTGGTCCATTACGCGGTTTATTGTCAAACCTACGCTCGCCCCCCTGTGACTGTCGCGGTGGCATGCGTCCCCCGGCATCACGTGCATCTATGTATGTTTGCACATGTTTCACAACATCATCGATGTTAGTTGGATTTCTTTCCCTAACGAATCTGTTTTGGTCCGGAGTTAGGACATCCAACAGTTTGTCTGTGAGAATTAAATCCTCCAAGTCACCCGACTTCCCTTCCTTTTCGGACAACTCCTTCCATCTATCTAGATAGGTTTTCATGCGTTTTCGGCATTCTTTGATGCTCTCTTCCTTTTCCCACTTAACCTCTTTGAATCTCTTCCTGTAAGATTCAGCAGTCAGCTGAAAACGCTGCAAGATCGCTGTTTTCACCTCATCATAGTTTACTGACTCCTCATCAGACAATTCGATGTACACCTGGCGTGCTTGACCTCGCAATTGCCCTGACAATCGAATTGCCCACTCATCTTCATCCCAATCTGATAGTTTTGCAATGCGTTCAAACTGTTTGAAGTAGGCTTCTATATCATCTTTGTCATCCAAAATTGGCAGATTGATATGTATCTTGCTACTTGACTCTCTGGGCATATGATGATTATTTTGGTTTACATTCTGATTTAAACCTAGGTCAACCATTTCCCGCATTTTCCTCAGTTCGAATTCTTGTTGCGTTTCTATCTCTTCACGTCTTTCTCGCGCCCTTCTTTCCTCTTCGAGTTTCTTTTCCTCTCGATTTATCTCTTCCAGACGTCGCTTTTCGATATAGTCTGCCAACTCTATACCTGACAGACCCAGGATAATCCCATCCTGCTTGAATGCCAACAGCGGAGAATCCGCCTCCATAACCTGCCGTCTCGGCATTTTCTTAACTTGTCGGTGCAACAACTAGTCTCAGTTATTTTGCCAAAATACACTAAAGACTCAGTTCCTCAATCCTAATTTGTCTACACGTAACCCTGGTATACAAAAGTAAGGAATATAAGAGCACACCTCTAATCACTACCAGATTAGAACACCGACTGACTATAGTAGTTATGTCTTTAACCTAGACCTACTCGACTCCCGAGTTAACTGCTATATCAAACTTCCTTGTGAAGGGTTATAACAACTGATAACACAATCACCACAACGTGATCTGGCTTCCGAGTGACCTTGACACTAATTCAATAGCACAAAACCTAGTCACTACTGACTCAGGAAACACACCAGCTTCACTAAAATAATCTATCACAACAAGATTATTTTCCTTACCTAGTCTCAGTATAGTGTCACATTGA
>NW_027129520.1:0-7500 GCF_037325665.1 Littorina saxatilis | reverse complement strand
GAGAGAGAGAGAGACAGAGACAGAGACAGACAGAGACAGAGACAGAGAGAGAGAGAGAGAGAGAGAGGAGGTATTACACACCGCTACGACCGAAGAGAAGTGAAAAATAAACTCCTGTTGTGCAGCGGGATAAAGTATTCCCTCATACCTCGGAGATATACCTTCACTCGCTCGCAGCGACGTCACGTGACATTTTAGATGGTGGAACAGAATGCTGTCGCTTATCGGCACTGGGTGCAGTGCCTTTGTAGTGCACTTGCGCTACAACGGCACTGGGTCCAGTGCCCGCTCCGGCGTCGAAGCATTTTCCACTAAAAAGTGCACAAAATTTGACCTATTTCGTCGCCTATAGGGGACGGAAAGAATATCATTTCAATGGTGTGATAACATTCTTTCCGTCACGTGACGTCGCTGCGAGCGAGTGAAGGTATATCTCCGAGGTATGAGGGAATACTTTCACCCGCTGCACAACAGGAGTTTATTCTTAACTTAGCTTCGGTCGAACCGGTGTGCAATGGGCGGTGTGCTGATACTGAGCACAGACCAAAAATTGATAGGTGTACAACTTTGGGGATGTGTTTGGACACATTGCTGCAAATATGACAGAACCAAATGTTATTCATTTGCCTTCTGAGGCATTTTACTAATAAAATGAACGCTCAATATTACAAAAATCTGTTCTTGTGAATTTATAATATATTTTTGTAATCCGATGAGCGAGTCAAAATGGCGACGAAATGTGTGACATCGGTCAACACGCAACTTTGATGTGCTCGGTTTTTTTTTAAATTACACAGTTTTCAAATGCGATACAGGTGTTGAAAATACCACAAAGGATGAAAGTTAAATGATGCTAAGCAAAGTTGATAAATGACAAGGCATTTCGCCTAAACAGGCACGGTAAAAAGTCGGTCGCGTACATCCATTTTTCAAGAAAATATGAGAGTAGAATCATCTAAGGCCAGCAAAGCACATACACTAACATATTCAATAACAAATGGTCTCAAGAACTCACATTTTCACTGGCTTCTTTGTGCTGTGAATAGCAAGTCGAATCACACTATGGATGTCTCTTATGAAATCATTATGTTGCCATACCCCAAAGATTCAAGAGACATTTGACTTTGGAAAAAACACTCCTGAGAACACACCACAAGCATGTTACTCTCCAAACAGTGAATTTTGAATGACAAAATCGATTTAAAATTCAGTAAAATCAATAAAAAAAAAATATAATCGAAATGCTGCAAGGCTTGTTTGAATTTTGTTCAAAACTCAAAATAGATGTACACACCAAATGGCTACTGGTTTTGACAAGCAAATTCAATGCAATTTATTCTTCAAAATGACGAAATGGAACGCTGAACGTCATTACAATACGTAATTTCGTCGTGACGTCATCCGTACATATTTCTGTTCGGCCCGTACACTGTTATTCAGCCGGTACACTCAGGTATTTGGCCTGTGAACCTGTACCAGGCTTGATCCTGTTGGAGTAGGCTATAAATATCAGTCTGCTTAACCTCAACGTCTGATGACCACAATCGGTGCAGAAATGAGATATAACGGGTTTTAACTGACAAAAGTTTGTTTTTCTTCTTAACCTTTGCCGGATGCCGCTTTTGACTACACACGCCCGACGATGCGGGTTTGTCTGAACCAACACATTTGAAAGGGGGTTTTTACCGTTTATTTCCCTAACGACGGGGTGGGTTCAGGGAAACCCACAGCGCTACTTCAGTGGGTGCATCGAGTTTCTCCCTTCACCGACTTCTTGGCAATCTTGCAGGGGAGGGAAAGGGGGAGGGAGAGGGGGAGGGAGAGATTGAGAGAGACTGAGAGAGACTGAGAGAGACTGAGAGACTAAGAAAGAGAGAGAGAGACTAAGAAAGAGAGAGAGAGACTAAGAGAGAGAGACTAAGAAAGAGACAGAGAGAGCGACTAAGAAAGAGAGAGAGACTAAGAAAGAGAGAGAGAGAGAGACTAAGAAAGAGAGAGAGAGAGAGACTAAGAAAGAGAGAGAGAGACTAAGAAAGAGAGAGAGAGAGACTAAGAAAGAGAGAGAGAGAGACTAAGAAAGAGAGAGAGAGAGAGACTAAGAAAGAGAGAGAGAGACTAAGAAAGAGAGAGAGAGACTAAGAAAGAGAGAGAGAGACTAAGAAAGAGAGAGAGAAAGAGAGACTAAGAAAGAGAGAGAGACTAAGAGAGAGAGAGAGAGACTAAGAGAGAGAGAGAGAGATAGACTAAGAAAGAGAGAGAGAGAGACTAAGAAAGAGAGACAGAGAGAGAGACTAAGAGAGAGAGACAGAGAGAGAGACTAAGAGAGACAGAGAGAGACAGAGAGAGAGAGAGACAGAGAGAGTGAGAGACAGAGAGAGAGAGACAGAGAGAGAGAGAGACAGAGAGAGAGAGACAGAGACAGAGAGAGAGAGAGAGAGACAGACAGTCAGATAGACAGACAGACAGACAGACGGATAGACAGATAGACAGACAGACAGACAGACAGACAGACAGACAGACAGAGCAACTGACAACAGACATACAGACAGAGAGATACGGACAGACAGACAGAGAGACAGACAGTCTCTTGGAGACAAACAGGCAGACAGACACTGTTCCGCCGCTTTGGTAATTATGGGTGTAGCAGAACCCGCACCGTCGGCAGAGGGATCCGATAGTTACAATCACTACTACTCTTTAAAAGTATGGGTTTGCGTGAACCCGCGCAATCGGTAGTGTTTATGTTAATTAACATAATCAATTAATTTTAATGTTTTGTCATGTACACACTAAAAATTTGCAGACAGAGAGCAAATTAGGTGTGTGAGAGATACTTAAAATTTCAAAACGATACCTTTAATGGTTCCAGAGTTACACTGATTTTAGTGTGTCTCTGGGTACAGGTGAACCCAGGAAGCACGGCAAAGGTTAAAAGGTGTATATCTAAATTCAGTCAGGGTTTGTGGTCCTATCAAACAAACATCGTCAAAATCAAAGAAAAATATCAAACCTTAACTGTTTTTAACGGACAAAAGTTTACTTTTCTTCATCAAAAGTTTGAATTGAAATTTAGTTAGGGACAACAGATCTACCTACAAAATTTCACTAAGATCGGTGAAAAAATGGGTTTAACGGTTTTTCAAACTGCCACAACTTTGGTTTTTTGGTTTTTGTCTTGAAAAGTATGTTATGATATTCAGTTAGAAACAACAGACCTACTAACCAAATTTCACAAAAATCGGCTTAAAAATGAGATCTAACGGACTTTTAACTGCCAAAAAGATTGCTTTTTTCTCTTGAAAAGTATGTGTTTCAGTTTAATAAAGAACAACGGACTACTATGCCAATTTTTGTGACAATTCAACTTTAAATTACAAAATGTCACACTCTCCGTGCCAAGATTGAAGACGCCCACATATTAGATAGATAGATAGAGACAGAGACAGAGACAGAGAGAGTGAAACAGACTTTTAGAGAGAGAGACAGACAGACAGACAGAGACAGGGACAGGGACAAAGATATACAGAGAGTAAGAGAAGGAGAGAGAGATAAACAGACAGACAAAGAGAAAGACAGAGACAAACAGACAAGGAGGAAGAGAGACAGAGAGAGAGAGACAGAGAGAGAGAGACAGAGAGAGAGAGAGAGAGAGAGAGAGAGAGAGATAGACAGAAACAGACAGAGAGACAGACAGACAGACAGACAGACAGAGACAAAAACGGACAGAATAAGAGAAAGACAGAGAGAGAGAGAGACAAAGGAAGAAAGACAGAGACAGAGAGACAGACAGGCAGGCAGACAGACAGACAGACAGACAGACAGACAGACACACAGACAGACAGACACACAGACAGACAGACAGACAAACAGAATGAGAGAAAGGGGCGTGTTCTCCTTTCTCTTTGTAACGTAAGCACAATTTAAAAATAAACTTGAATTCCTTCGAATAGTATGGCAAAATGAAGGTTAACAATCGACGATCGATCTAGCTGAGAACATCAGACCCTATCATCAACATGTGTTCGATGTACTATGATAGGCCCGTGGGTCTGACAGTGATGGCGCTAATATTTTTTCAAACTGGTACACAAACTTTTATGATGAAAACTAACCAGAAAAAACGGTAGGCTGGTCATTGGAACCACTAGGAGTCCAACTCAGAGTCCTGGTTTTGTTGTTTTACCAGCGAAAAAAACGGTAGTTCTAAAAATCAACCGGTAGGTTATACCGGCAGCCAATTATTGTTCAGTATTTTCTCATTTCAGTCAACCGGTAAAATACCGGTTATTACCGGTTAACGCCAATACTGGTCTGAGAGAACGTTAGACTTGAACAATCAGTCGGTCAGTCGACGAGAAGACACGACAGGTTGACACGTGCAGTGGACCCCTGTTTAATGCCCCCATATTTAAGACTCCCTCCCTTTGGTCTGATGGCGGAACCAAGTTCAGGGGTGGATGTTGCAGTGAGTGCTGGGACGGGGCGGCGTGAGAGCATACTGGGAGAAGGAACAAGCGTCGAGACAAGCAAGAGAAGAGGGGTGGATGTTGCAGTGAGTGCTGGGACGGGGGGGCGTGAGAGCATACTGGGAGAAGGAACAAGCGTCGAGACCAGCAAGAGAAGAGGGGTGGATGTTGCAGTGAGTGCTGGGACGGGGCGGCGTGAGAGCATACTGGGAGAAGGAACAAGCGTCGAGACAAGCAAGAGAAGAGGGGTGGATGTTGCAGTGAGTGCTGGGACGGGGCGGCGTCAGAGCATACTGGGAGAAGGAACAAGCGTCGAGACAAGCAAGAGAAGAGGGGTGAATGTTGCAGTGAGTGCTGGGACGGGGCGGCGTCAGAGCATACTGGGAGAAGGAACAAGCGTCGAGACAAGCAAGAGAAGAGGGGTGAATGTTGCAGTGAGTGCTGGGACGGGGCGGCGTCAGTGCATACTGGGAGAAGGAACAAGCGTCGAGACAAGCAAGAGAAGAGGGGTGGATGTTGCAGTGAGTGCTGGGACGGGGCGGCGTCAGAGCATACTGGGAGAAGGAACAAGCGTCGAGACAAGCAAGAGAAGAGGGGTGAATGTTGCAGTGAGTGCTGGGACGGGGCGGCGTCAGAGCATACTGGGAGAAGGAACAAGCGTCGAGACAAGCAAGAGAAGAGGGGTGAATGTTGCAGTGAGTGCTGGGACGGGGCGGCGTCAGAGCATACTGGGAGAAGGAACAAGCGTCGAGACAAGCAAGAGAAGAGGGGTGAATGTTGCAGTGAGTGCTGGGACGGGGCGGCGTGAGAGCATACTGGGAGAAGGAACAAGCGTCGAGACCAGCAAGAGAAGAGGGGTGGATGTTGCAGTGAGTGCTGGGACGGGGGGGCGTGAGAGCATACTGGGAGAAGGAACAAGCGTCGAGACCAGCAAGAGAAGAGGGGTGAATGTTGCAGTGAGTGCTGGGACGGGGCGGCGTCAGAGCATACTGGGAGAAGGAACAAGCGTCGAGACAAGCAAGAGAAGAGGGGTGAATGTTGCAGTGAGTGCTGGGACGGGGCGGCGTCAGAGCATACTGGGAGAAGGAACAAGTGTCGAGACAAGCAAGAGAAGAGGGGTGGATGTTGCAGTGAGTGCTGGGACGGGGCGGCGTCAGAGCATACTGGGAGAAGGAACAAGCGTCGAGACAAGCAAGAGAAGAGGGGTGGATGTTGCAGTGAGTGCTGGGACGGGGGGGCGTGAGAGCATACTGGGAGAAGGAACAAGCGTCGAGACAAGCAAGAGAAGAGGGGTGGATGTTGCAGTGAGTGCTGGGACGGGGCGGCGTCAGAGCATACTGGGAGAAGGAACAAGCGTCGAGACAAGCAAGAGAAGAGGGGTGAATGTTGCAGTGAGTGCTGGGACGGGGCGGCGTCAGAGCATACTGGGAGAAGGAACAAGTGTCGAGACAAGCAAGAGAAGAGGGGTGAATGTTGCAGTGAGTGCTGGGACGGGGCGGCGTCAGAGCATACTGGGAGAAGGAACAAGTGTCGGGACCAGCAAGAGAAGAGGGGTGGATGTTGCAGTGAGTGCTGGGACGGGGCGGCGTCAGAGCATACTGGGAGAAGGAACAAGTGTCGAGACAAGCAAGAGAAGAGGGGTGGATGTTGCAGTGAGTGCTGGGACGGGGCGGCGTCAGAGCATACTGGGAAAAGGAACAAGTGTCGAGACAAGCAAGAGAAGACAGGATGAGGGTGAAAACAATAAAAAGAGAGAGAAAGAAGAAAGAGAGAAAAAAAAAGACTTCCTCCCTTATAAGACCTTGGTGTCTTCTTCTTCTTGTCGATCACTCAGATTGAAACGCCGGTTCTCCGCGCAAATGTTGCCGTGCGCTGTAGGTCGTCCAGGCTGCCATAGAGCTTCCCTTGCACCGTGGTCGCCTCCGCCCAGATCTGGCTCCTGAGGCCATCGTGTAGTGGGCAAGTCTGCAGCAGGTGTTCCGTTGTCATGCTGCCTGTTTGACCAGGGCACTGGTCTGACTGGCCAATTCTGAACTTGGTGAAAAGGTGGTGGTTCATTTGGTTGTGGCCTGTCCGCAGCCTGGTGTCTCAGATGTTGTGTTCATAATCTCTGAACATGGTCCTCCATTTTAACACTCCTTCCTTTCTAAGATCTCAATTTCTCAGGGTAATTCCGGAGGTCTAAAACGAGAGGCTCCACTGCATAACGTCTTCGGTCTATCGCCGGGCATTGCCAAAGTCGATCTAACCGACGGGCGCGATGGCTTGGTGGTAAGACGCCGGCCTCCAAAGCGGAAGGTCGTGGGTTCGAATCCCGGCAGCGCCTGGTAGGTTAAGAAGGAGATTGTTCCGATCTCCCAGGTCAACTTATGTGCAGACCTGCTATAGTGCCTTATCCCCATTCGTGCGTACACGCAAGCACAAGACCAAGTGCGCACGGAAAAGATCCTGTAATCCATGTCAGAGTTCGGTGGGTTATAGAAACACGTACGAAAATACCCAGCATGCTTCCTCCCAAAGCAGCGTATGGCTGCCTAAATGGCGGGGTAAAAACGGTCATACAAGTACAAATACACCCGTGCAAAAACACGAGTGTACGAGGTAGTTTCAGCCCACGAACGCAGAAGAAGAAGAAGATGTAACCATGTGTGTGCTGCTGGAATTGTTGTGCGACTGTTGAAACACTCCAGGATGATTTAGCGCTGGGCTGTTCGTGCATCTCAATGCCCGAAAACCCGAGGAACAAACAGGAAGTACATGCGCATAAAAAAGAAAGACAACATGCAGAGGGAACGAAATACCTGACATGGTCTCAAACCTGTACAATTAGTGTTTTTTGTGTGTGCAGCTCCACCACCTTGTTGTTTGTAGGATTTGTTTTGTCAACGTTATTTTTGCACTAGTTGTTGTCGTTGTTAGCGTTGTTGTTGTTGGCGTTGTTGTTGGTGGTGGTGGTGGTGGTGATGATGGTGGTGTGTGCTGCAGCGTGTGTGTGTTTGTGTGTGTGTGTGTGTGTGTGTGTGTGTGTGTGTGT
>NW_027129519.1:0-10918 GCF_037325665.1 Littorina saxatilis | reverse complement strand
GGAATTTTGACGGAAAGAGTGTCATCATCTTGAATATGGCATTCTTTCCGTAAAAAAAAAAAAAAAATATTTTTTGCTAAAACTTGTTTTCTGAGTCGTTTGGAACCTGGTTGTTACGAATCAAGAATAAAACAACTGGGTTCCAAAATGTGGAACCCACTTGTTTTTTTAGCCCCAGTTGGTACTGTGTGAACATATACATAAACCCGGTTGGTGGGTTTTGCATGCTCACACACACACACACACACACACACACACACACACACCCAAGTTACACACGTACACACGTACACACATACACACTCACTCACACGCACTCACTCACTCTCTCACACATACTTCACTGTACACACAAAACACACACCCACACGCACATATAGACAGACGGACATACACACCTTTACAAACAAACACACATACACACACACATACACTTACGCACACGCACAAACACAAACCAACCCACCCACTCTCTCTCTCTCTCTCTCTTTCTCTCTCTCTTTATCTCTTATACAAACAGACACACACCCACACAAACACACACACACACACACACACACACACACACACACACACACACACACACACACACACGCACACACATGCACATACGCACGCATGTACGCACGCACACACCCACAGACACACACACACACACACACACACACATTGACTCACACAAATCTCATACACACAATACACACACTCATACGCACATACACGGTTGGCCTAGTGGTAAGGCGTCCGCCCTGTGATCGGGAGGTCGTGGGTTAGAACCCAGGCCGGGTCATACCTAAGACTTTAAAATTGGCAATCTAGTGGGTGCTCCGTCTGGCGGCTGGCATTATGGGGTTAGTGCATGCTAGGACTGGTTGGTCCGGTGTCAGAATAATGTGACTGGGTGAGACATGAAGCCTGTGCTGCGACTTCTGCCTTTTGTGTGGCGCACGTTATATCTCAAAGCAGCACCGCCCTGATAATTATGGAAACAAACAAACAAATACGCACATAGACAGACGGACACACACACCTTTACAAACAAACACATATACACACTCATACACACACAAACATACACACAAACTCATGCACACACACACATTCACACACACACACACTCCGGTTGGTCCGGTGTCAGAATAATGTGACTGGGTGAGACATGAAGCCTGTGCTGCGACTTCTGTCTTGTGTGTGGCGCACGTTATATGTCAAAGCAGCACCGCCCTGATATGGCCCTTCGTGGTCGGCTGGGCGTTAAGCAAACAAACAAACAAACACCCACACACACACACACTGTACATACGCACGCACACGCACACACACACACACACACACACACACACACACACACACATTGACTGACACAAATCTCATACACACATAACACACACTTATACGCACATAGACCGGCACGGTTGGCCTAGTGGTAAGGCGTCCGCCCCGTGATCGGGAGGTCGTGGGTTCGAACCCCGGCCGGGTCATACCTAAGACTTTAAAATTGGCAATCTAGTGGCTGCTCCGCCTGGCGTCTGGCATTATGGGGTTAGTGCTAGGACTGGTTGGTCCGGTGTCAGAATAATGTGACTGGGTGAGACATGAAGCCTGTGCTGCGACTTCTGTCTTGTGTGTGGCGCACGTCATATGTCAAAGCAGCACCGCCCTGATATGGCCCTTCGTGGTCGGCTGGGCGTTGAGCAAACAAACAAACAAATACGCACATAGACAGTCGGACACACACACCTTTACAAACAAACACATATACACACTCATACACACACAAACATACACACAAACTCATGCACACACACATTCACACCTACACACACACACACACTCTCTCTCTCTCTCTCTCTCAAACACACACACACACACACACACACACACACACCAAGTCACACACACACACACAAACACTCACTCACACGCACTCACTCACTCTCTAACAAAAAACTTCATACACACAAAACACACACTCATACTCACATATAGACAGACGGACATGCACACCTTTACAAACAAACACACATACACGCACACACATACACTTATGCCCACACACACACTTACACACACACGAGTACAGACTCATGCACGCGTGCGCACGCACACACACACACACACACACACACACACACAAATACACACACACCGCACACATACGAGTACAGACTCATGCACGCGTGCGCGCACACACACACACACACACACACACACACACAAATTCACACACACATACACGCACACACACACACACACACACACACACAGTAACACTAACACATGTGCACAAAATGAACACAAACACACACACTGCGCGAGAGAGAAAGACTACAGGGAGGCATGACGTCATGATGCATTAATTGACGTCAAAGACTTTCGACCGTGACGTATTCTTCTTACGCGAGCTTTATCCATAGACTTGGAAACTACGGAATTTCTACCCGTCCAAAGCGGCCTGGGGTGGCGTTTGCTGAAAAAATGGGGGCGCCTATTTTACCCACCGTATTTTTGTTAGTATGGTCCCCATTTTTGGTGAACTTCCATCTCCAACTGTAGCACGTAGCCGGGCACAACGAATCCTTCTTTATCATGTATTTTTCGGTGTGCACATTTCTCAAATCGATTACAGTGTAGCGTTCACGGGATACCTCCAGCTTCGCTGGGATAAATCCCTGCGCCTTGAGTCCGAGTCTGGAGATACGCGCGCGATATAAGACTTCATATAACATAACATTAAATGGCCTTTTTAATGGTAGTCAGAAGTGTTTGGTTTGTGCATATTCTGATTTATTGCAGATTTTAACATACGGCGCTATGGTTTGTGTCAGGTTGATTTTAGGGGTGACCTTGTTTGACAGGTTGTCACGGGATGCCTATACAAAGTACCATCAATCGGACACATGATATAAACAGCTGACATAATGACCTTTTCCAGCGTATACAGTTCAACTAAAATGAATTTTGTTGAAAGGCTTTTTTTAGCATGCGAAATGTGTTGCAGTAATGTTTTGGCCAAGTTTAGTTTGATATGAAGCTGACATGATGCTGTGCATGCAAGGAGTGTTACTGTTGTATATATGTGCTTACGTTTTATGTTTTATGTTTTCTGATCGATGCTGTGATGCACCACACCCGAGTTTCTCTTCTTGAGATATTAAAGTGTTTTATGTCGATATAAAAGTCTCATAATAAGTTATCATGGACACACACCACACTTTTTACTACATTACACAGGGGACAGTAAAATTAATTAATAGATGTCAGCCTCTATTGACGCAGGCATTATAATCGATTGATATCAACATGTGTGAGGATAGCTAGTAGAGATCGTCTTCTTCTTCTTCGTTCATGGGCTTAAACTCCCACGTCAAATCATGTTATTGCACAAGTGGGTTTTTACGCCATTCAGCCACCGAACTCTGATATAGATTACAGGATCTTTTCCGTGCGCACTTGGTCTTGTGCTTGCGTGTACACACCAAGGGCGATAAGGCACTAGCAGGTCTGCACATATGTGGATCTGGGAGATCGGAAAAGTCTCCACTCTTAACCCACCAGGCGGCCGCGGTCGGGATTTTAACTAACGACCTTCCGATAAGGAGACCGATTTCTTATCTACTAGGTCACTGCGCCTGTCGCTGGAGAAATTCATATTCGTTAGTTGTATTGTTTTAACAAAATATGAAATGTGTACACTGATCGAGACACTTATTGTTCTTCGAGGTGAACGATGACTGTTGGGATCTGTGTGCAATGTTTACAATACAAATAACATGTATGTATCGGTCCATGTTAGTGAAAGGTGTGTGGTTTGTAACGATTAAACGCACATAAGCATGCACTCTTTTTAAGTCTCGGTCAGCTGTCAAAACACGAGTTTTATTCGGCCTCCCACGACATATCCATGGCTCAAAGACGAAAAATCCAATGTTCAATGGATACATTATAAGATGTTTGGTGGCTTGTTGACAGACCAGCTTTTTGTTGATCGTCTGTTGTATCATCTTTATCGACCAAGGCCGCGGTTTATAAATATGTGACAAAAGGCAATAATTATGCTCCCCGATACCAACACATAAATGCTGGTCTGACAACAATCCACCAAACATCGTTTATGTCATCATTTTGGAAGTACAGCTGTATACACAATAACACAGATAGGGCCAATTTTTAGAATGCAATATTCCGGGCCAAAGCGCGTCACACTAGCTCAAGATAACACGTCATACTTGTCTGTGACGTCAAACGTAAATCGTTCGTCGCTTTTCTTCCAGTCTGAAAATGTAGAGCTGCAATAACATTATTTTGCGACTTATGTAAGTTTTGAGCATTTTTTTTATTGTGTTTAAGTGTTTTATAACTGTTGTGGAATTTGCGATTACAGAGACAAGTTGCACATTGACCATGAGGCGCCGCGGTAATTATCAACATTGATTTGGTCTTTGAGAGTGAATGCTTACAATCGTTGTCCTCGGAAACACGAATCCAAAGCCGCGATGGTTCCACACACCAAACCATCAACCTGATTGGCTTTTACTTTGACAATTCACGTTTCACCTGAAAGCTCAAACCCATTCACTACCTCGATTTGTTACATGGGAAACATGAGTTTTGTATTCCCCAGCTAGTTATGAATGAACACTCGTGAAAATGATGGCAATGATGTTTGTCTCGGTGACTTTTACATCGTAAGCAGTGAAAAAGCAGGTCCCTGCCAGACCAGGTTGACACGGTTTGAACGATATTGTTATCTCATGAGTGGTGATACATCCAATATTTAATTGATACACTTTAGCTCACACTGATTTTTCCCCCTCAGAATCGTGGCTGTCGAGACCTTGTGCAAACGGGTGTCCCTCCGCTACCGGAGTGGAGTGTGACAGCGACAGGGGAGAGTGCTCGTGCAGCCCGTACTTCTACTACTCTGTGTCGCTCAACACGTGCGTACCGTGTAAGTATGACCAGCGTAAAATGTCATATTTGGGTCAAAAATACAAATAACATTTATGTATTGATTGATTTTAGTTAGAATTCTTTGGCTTTTTTACGATTGAATGCACACACACATGCACTCTTTTTTAGTCTCGGCTTACCGCATAAATATGACTTTTTGTCTGACTCTGACGTCACATGGCTCAAAGACGGGAAAACCAATATTCAATCGATACATTGTACTATATTGCTATTCTGATAGGCACACTGGGGAATTCGGGGGTTGTGATCAGCCCTAAAGACTTCCGCTTTCACCGACGAGTATGAAGTAACCGCATACCTGGCAAGGTTTGCTTTTGTGACTGGTCGACAGACGATGCAATTTGCAACATTTTTCTTTTGTAACCGTAGGTCTACATGAAATACACTCCTCATAAAATCCAGTTCTGTAAAAGGCAACACACACTTTGCAACATTCATGTACATGTAGCTGCATTCTAGCAAATATATTCTTCTCCAATGTTGTGCACCGAGTCAGTCAACTCTCCTTTCCACGGTACAACGCCCACTGTATGCAATGTTGGAATAAAGTTATCAACCTGAATCATTCAGTCGTCGATTGCCTTCTGAAACAATCCTTGTTCTCCAGGCATTCACTAATTTAACGCAGTCATCATTCACGAAAACACCATCCGCAGCAGGCCAGACTTTCGAACAGCAAATGGAATTGTACGTGACACTGTGTATAACGACGAGTCTTATCAATTGGGTCCAGGCGTTATACAATTTCACAAACAATGACCGCCGCTGTTGGTTTAAACAGACTTGTATTCAAAATTCATCACATAAAACAATTGAAAATATACAACAAGGACACGCACTCAAGCACATGCTTATTTTACGTGTCCAGAACAATACTAAATTACACACATTTTCATCAGCGTGGACACAACAACAATAAACCTGTAGAACAAAATTATTGTAGGCATGGTAAGTGTGACGAAAGCACCTGGGAAGATAACATCGAGTCTGAGACATGCAACATGCAACATTCAAGTAAATGTACTTTTCTTCTGGGGGGGGAGGCAGTATATCGTAAAGATATTAAATACAAAAGAAACGATAATAACCATTAGTTATACGCTACTTGTGTAATCAGTGATCACCGTTGTTTCAGCATGCTCCACCCCCCACACCACCTATCTGGAGTACAAGGGTCATGACCTGACCGGCCACAATCTAAACATGGGGTTGCCGACGCCACACGTCCAGGAATGTAAGGACTGGTGCAGCGCGAACCTTGACTGTCGTTCGATTGTCGTAAACCCGGCTGAACCCAGATGCTGGTTCAAGAGCGTGACCGCTGCTGACCGTCCTGCCAACTGGCTAAGTTATCCTACGTTGGTCAACTTTCAGAAAACATGCGCTTGAAGGTGGAGTGAAGTACCAGGCGGTGGCCTGACCGAACTTTCGTCTCTCGACAAATGGTTACAGCATAATTATGCACGTGCACATGCTCATGCACACTCACACAAACACACATACACACACACACACACACACAAACACACTCAGACACACACATACACACATCTACACACACACACACACACACACACACACACACACACACACACACACACACACACACACACACACACACACTCGCGCGTGCGCATGCATACACAATCAAACACACACACGCACGCACACGCACACATACACTCACACAAAGACACACGCATACACACACACACACACACGCACACATGCACTCACACAAACACACACGCACACACACACACACACACACACACACATATCTACACACACACACACACACACACACACACACACACACACACACACACGCACACTCACACATACACTCACACAAACACACACGCACACACACACACACACACATCTACACACACACACACACACACGCACACACGCACACATACACTCACACAAACACACACGCATACATACATACACACACAAATACACACACTCACACACACACAAACACACACACAAACACACATTAAATATGTTGCACACCCAATGCACAGCTAATATAAGCTATTGTGTGTGCTAACTGTGTAAATGATAAGAGGGTTGTCGCGCGCCTGGCAGCGTTCTCTTTCTGTTACGTTGAAGACCGTTGACTATATGTCGACACAACACAACTTGCATCCTTGTTTGATGTTTTCAGGTTGTGTGTGTTTCTTGTATCTTAATGTGACGTAATTTCCACAATTGTCAATAATAATAATACTGGTCAGTAAGTACTGGTGTCACATGACTGATGTGAAACAGTTGATTGGCTTGTGTGTGTTTCTTGTATCTTAATGTGACGTAATTTCCACAATTGTCAATAATAATAATACTGGTCAGTAAGTACTGGTGTCACATGACTGATGTGAAACAGTTGATTGGCTTGTGATTGTTTCTTGTATCTTAATGTGACGTAATTTACCCACAGTTGTCAATAATAATAATACTGGTCAGTAGGTACTGGTGTCACATGACTGATGTGAAACAGTTGATAGGCTTGTGATTGTTTCTTGTATCTTAATGTGACGTAATTTACCAACAATTGTCAATAATAATAATACTGGTCAGTAGGTACTGGTGTCACATGACTGATGTGAAACAGTTGATTGGCTAATGGCAATGCGCTTACAACTGTTAGCGCACTCGTGGAGTGCGCTAACTTTTTCCAGAGAGCGTATGAATTCATGCGCGTCTTGCCTTGCCTGTGCCCATTCTTTCGATTTGAGAAGATTCTTCTCATCCTCCCTGTATAGTGACATGAAGCTTATCTTCTTAACATTACCAAATGATGCTTAACCCTACATTTCCCGCGGCTTTTTACAATATGTTATCTTCTATGTGTCACTTAAAATCAAAATAAATTTTGACTCTTGAATTAAAGGTCTTGCTTAAAAAAGGGACCTGCCATCTTTCATCAGATTATAAAATAAAATGAATTAAAATTGTCTGAATAACGAAATATCTCATAAATCAATGTGTTTAACAGATTGTGTGTCTGTCTATTTATTTATTTATTTATCTCTTCTCCATCCTTAATCACTGTTCACACCCACCCATCCCTTCTCTCCCCTAGTCTGACCACGATGACCACGTACCCCATTCCCCCCTTCCGCGGGTTCCCCCTTCCGCGGCCCACACCTCACTGTGCCCACCTCACATCCCCATTCACCCCCCACCCACACACACACACACACTGCCCACAGCAGCGTTCAAGCATTGCTCAAGTAACAATTGTGTTGGGACGTAATGGTACGGGGACGGCATTTTTTGGGGGACGCAATGGTACTGGGACACATGGTACTGGGACGTATTGGCATGACCCCCCTTCAGAGAGCTTTTTCGTGATCGCGAACTGAGACCATTATTTTTGATAATCACTATGACGAGGTATGTAACCTCTTTATTCGTCCTGTCTTCAGTTATTCAAAGAAAAGAGGAGTTTTTGTGCGAAAGTTTGATCGAATCATATTCACCCAACCAGTCTACCTGCGCAGGCGATCGATTAATGCGCGGTTGTATAGTTCCGTGAAAATCATTCAATTTTGTTAACACTTCTTGTCAGTTTCCCTGTTTTGGACTAAAATCAAGTACAAAGTTATGTTGCTATTCTGCTGTGGCGGTAAAGGCAGATAGTGTGTGTTCTGTTCATGTTTTGGTATCGCTCAGGAAATGCATGTTCTTTCCTCGAATGTGACTAGCAGAGGAAGTTTTACACCCGTGTTCCAACGTTAAAAACTGTATGAAGTTAAGCTTTCTGGGGCAAAATAGTGTATGAAACCGCTGCATGTTCTTTGAGTTGATAAAATGTTTGCAATTGATTGCGTGTGATCTGTTTATAAAATGAAATATTGTTGAAAACTGATCGTCGGATTGCAGTCTTGTCGATGCAGCCGAAATCTGGATGGGGAACTACTCGTGTCGCTAGACAATGTATGAGAGTTACCTTTCCTTGGAATCTTGCTAGCGATAAACGATTGTGCACGGCAGATCTGAATTTAGAAAACAGCCAAATAGTCAGTCGGCTAAGGACCGTTTTGGTTACTTTTTGGCGTCACGTTAGCAAACACATTTTTCTGATAGATTTTAACACCACAACACTAAATCTAAAGTTTTGGGGCAATATTCCAAACCACCGGTGAGAAAAACGTTGGTTTGTGTGTATGTTTTCCTTCTTTGGCGTTACTATTCTTGTTTTGAGGGTTGGGTTCATAAAACGGACATAAAACTTAAACCGCTTGACAGAAATTCTATAACTGTAAATCATTCGAAAGGGAAGGCATTCATGTACACGTTTGTGCCACTTAAAATGACGTCATTATCTGTTTATTTTTGTGAAATTGACAAGAAGAGCGGGGTAGTAGTTGCGCTGAGAAGGATAGCACGCTTTTGTGTACCTCTCTTCGTTTTAACTTTCTGAGCGTGTTTTTAATCCAAACATATCATATCTATATGTTTTTGGAATCAGGAACCAACAAGGAATAAGATGAAAGTGTTTTTAAATTGATTACGAAAATTTAATTTTGATAATAATTTTTATATTTTTAATTTTTAAAGCTTGTTTTTAATCCAAATATAACATATTTATATGTTTTTTGGAATCAGAAAATGATGGAGAATACGATGAACGTAAATTTGGATCGTTTTATAAAAATAAATATATTTTTACAATTTTCAGATTAGTAATGACCAAAGTCATTGATTAATTTTTAAGCCACCAAGCTGAAATGCAATACCGAAGTCTGGGCTTTGTCGAAGATTAGTTGACCAAAATTTCAACCAATTTAATTTAAAAATGAGAGCGTAACATGCACTGCTGTGCAGCACAGGCAAAATCCTCCCCTTTAGCTGCTGGCCAGCTGCTACCAGATACCCCCTGCTGCCAGACATTCCACTCCCACAGGGAAGGGTCAGTCAGTGGCAGCTGTTGGCACCAGCAGGCTGGCCCTTCTTTGGCCCCTATTAAAAACCCTGGATGTTTACAATTTTCAGTGATCTATTGCAAGTGCTTGGACCTTTTTGGTTTCCCAGGATTAACTGTGTTAGTGAATTGAAACTTTAGAGTATGCACCAGAGCAAAAATGGTTTTAGTTACCAGTATTCTAAATGGAGTTTTTATTGTTGAAAGAGAGCAGGGTTCTGAGTTTTATTCACAGTGGTAGATGTGTTGTTGACAGTTTTGATGCTGTTACATGGGTTTTAACATACTATTCCTACTGTGTTTTGTGGTACCTGATTGTAGGTCTGTATTTTGAACTGTCATGAGCAGTGATGTGTAGGACTTAACTTTGGAAAAAAAATAGTTTCTTTAAGGACAAACTGTGATTTGTGCATGTGTGTGTTCATTTTCTGACTGGCAAAGGGACTTGAAAGATGGGTGTGGATTTTTTAGTTGTTTAAGTTCAGCACACTTCGTGATGGAAACTCTTCATACAAAAGAAGCACACTCTCAAGGGCCGAGTTCTGGGAATAAACAATGATGAAGACAAGATCAGAGTGCTCATGAAGGAACAGCTAACCATTGTCTCTCCCCTCCTTAGAACAGCAGTGTCAAGTCCAAAGTAATGCAAATTAACCTGTATAAACTGGCCTAAATTACGGTGTCTCTTCATGGTTGTGATTTTGTAGAAGTGTGTATGTTCCTTCAGAGACAACAGAAAGGTGTTTTATTTCCTTCTTTGAGAAGTGTCTTTTTTGTGAAACAAGTCTGAATACTATGTACTGAAAAAGATCTCAGCCTGCTTCTGTGATACAGTTTTATAGAATTCACTGTCAGCAACTGACTCAGTGACTGACTAATAGAATAACCAGAGTTCTATAGACACAGTGAATGTGAGAACCCTCTCTCTCTAAGTGTTTACACAAGCAACAGGAGTACGGTTAGCTGCTATCTTGCCTGGCGCGCGCCCCCCCCCCCCCCCCCCCC
>NW_027129518.1:0-1000 GCF_037325665.1 Littorina saxatilis | reverse complement strand
AGGGGGGAGGGAGATAGGGTGGGAGGGAGAGAGAGAGAGTGGGACGGAGAGAGAGAGAGTGGGGGGAGGGAGAGAAAGAGAGTGGGATGGAAGGACAGAGGGGAGGGAGTGAGAGTGAAGGAGGGAGGTAGAGAAAAGTCGATTGTTGGCAGTAGGGAGGGAGGGAGAAAAGGAGGCAGAGAAGTAGTATAGAGAGAGAGGTAGGGAGGAAGTGAGGGAGAGAGAGAAGGAGGGAGAGAGAGAAGGATGGCGGAAGAGAGGGGGGAGGAGAGAGGAGAAAGGAAAGGAGGGATAGAGAAAATGATGGAGGGAGGGAAAAAGAGAGAGGGAGGAAGAGGGAGAGAGATCGCAAGAGAGGTAGGGTGGGATAGAAAGAGATGGGGGGAGGGAAAGAGAGAGAGAGAGAGGTAGGGAGGGAGAGAGGGAGACAAGGATCGTCAGGAGAATCATATATATAGAGAAGACAAATGTTTAAAATAAAACGTCATAAGGTGACGTCATAATGTCTCGCCCTATCAAGTTGCGGCAATAACGGGTTGCGGCAACAACAGGCCGCAGCAACAACGGGCCGCGGCAATAGCGGGTTGTAACCGTATTTTAGACACACTTTTGAAGCCTAATCCTCTCAGAAGGTGACCCAGTGAAGACTATCAAACAACAACGTTATCAAATAAAAAATATACAGCATGTTTTGATACATGTTATGATACACAAGACGGGCGCTGTGGCGGGGTGGTAAGACGTCGGCCTCTTAATCGGAAGGTCGAGGGTTCGAATCCCGGCCGCGGCCGCCTGGTGGGTTAAGTGTGGAGATTTTTCCGATCTCCCAGGTCAACTCATGTGCAGACCTGCTAGTGACTTATCCCCCTTCGTGTGTACACGCAAGCACAAGACCAAGTGCGCACGGAAAAGATCCTGTAATCCATGTCAGAGTTCGGTGGGTTATAGAAACACGAAAATACCCTGCATGCTTCCTCCGAAAGCGGCGTATGGCTGCCTA
>NW_027129517.1:10000-14685 GCF_037325665.1 Littorina saxatilis | reverse complement strand
CGAACCGCTCTACGACTAGCTGCTCCTCTCCACGCCCCCCCCCCCCCCCCCCCAACCCCCACCGCCAGCCCCACGCATCCCTCTCTCTCGCCCTGCCTCTCTTCCCCCGTTCCTCTCTCCCCCCCCCCCTCCCTCTCTCCTCCCCCCCTCCCTCTCTCTCCCCCTCCTTCTTTCTCCCCCCCCCCTCTCTCTTTACCCTTAATTGTCAATCCGTTTTTCATTGCTAAATTCATACGAATAAATAAAAGCTTGATGTTTAGCAAGAATCACCTCTGATTTGTTATTTGCATTGTCACTGAAGACTAAACCGTCAGTGAAACTTAACAGTTCGCCACCTGTTTACCTCTTTTTATATTTTAATCCAGACAGCATTATCCACCACCACCCATTATATAAACATTCTATTTTGTGTAGTCCCGATATCAATGTTGCACACCTTTTGATGCAGCTTTTAATAATATAAGAGATTTGATTTATACGTATTCCCTGTTTCACTCAATGAATATATATATATTCCCTAAAATATCCAGGTAATATACATATTTCCTGGAATTTGGAGGCCATTTTTAGACGTATTCCCTGACTTATATTTATTCAAAAGGAGATACTTTGATGGAGTGAAAAATATCTCTCTCTCTCTCTCTCTCTCTCTCTCTCTCTCTCTCTCTCTCTCTCTCTCTCTCTCTCTCTCTCTCTCTCTCTCTCTCTCTCTCTCTCTCTCTCTCTTATGCTTACAAATATAACAACAATCGCATAACAATAGAATTTACAACACAATATTACACTGTTTGCACCAATGAAGTGAGAAAAAATGACTTTTGTATTGGCAAAATCAACAAGCCGTAATAACTCTAGTTGGCGAGATATATTTTGTTTGTTTTTTTGTTTGTTTGCTTAACGCCCAGCCGACCACAAAGGGCCATATCAGGGCGGTGCTGCTTTGACATTTAACGTGCGCCACACACAAGACAGAAGTCGCAGCACAGGCTTCATGTCTCACCCAGTCACATTATTCTGACACAGGACCAACCAGTCCTAGCACTAACCCCATAATGCCAGACGCCAGGCGGAGCAGCCACTAGATTGCCAATTTTAAAGTCTTAGGTATGACCCGGCCGGGGTTCGAACCCACGACCTCCCGCTCACTGGGCGGACGCCTTACCACTAGGCCACCGTGTTGCGGTTTGGCGGGATATAGTGATCCTTACATTCGTTCGAAAAAAAGACCAATAAAGCTACCCTTTCAAACCATGTTCTGAGTTTTTTTGCTTATTTGCTATTGTGTTTGGTTGTAATATGTTATATAGAATTGTGCATGTGAAGTGATATTATATTTTTTAAATATGGAAAAAGTGAAAGCTGATTGAAAATTTATGGACAGATTAATAGATGAAAATGGCTCTCAATAACGACGCAAAAAGGAATTTTACAGGAGCAAGTGAGATTTTACAATAACGTGTTTGATAAAAATGGGAATTTTGTTGAGGAGGATGCTGAAAGTAAAGTTCTTAATTTAAATATTCCTCAGTTAAATGACGAACGAAAATATGGTTTGGAAACTGATTTTACCGTGTTAGAAATCGGCAGGGCGCTGTCTTTATTAAAAAATGGTTCGTCACCAGGTTTAGACGGATTGACTACAAGTTTCATGAAAAAATGTTGGCCTAAAGTAAAAATGATGGTGGTTAATTCCCTTCAAAGTGCATTTAGAGTCGGTGAATTGTCAGATACTCAGAAAAGAGCAGTTATCACGTTGATCCATAAGGATAAAGATTTGCCGAGAGATAGCCTTAAGAATTGGAAACCCTATATCTGTAACCAATACAGATTATAAAATGCTGGCAACATGTTTATCGCAGCGCGTATCTGGTGTTATTTCTGACCTCGTGTCAGAAGATCAGACAGGATGTATTAAGGGAAGAAAGGCAAGTAACTTGATTAGATTAATTGATGATGTCATTAATTACGCTAATGAAAGAAATCAAGCAGGTATATTACTTGCCCTTGACTACGCCCGAGCCTACGATTCCATCTCAAAAGACTATGTGGTCTGGTCCTTTAAAAAATTTGGTTTTGGCGAAAAATGTGTTAAATGGATTAAAGTTTTAAGAGAAGTTAAAAGGGCAATAACCAACCTGGCTCTTCCACGGTCTCAAATAGCATTACATATTGGTTTAATGACAAACACCACGAGCTGCATAAATTATATGGGTTGGATTTCGGAAGAAATAAGTGTAGAATTATTAGCAATACAAATCCGAAGTCACCCCAATATTAAAGGATTTGCCTTACCAGATGTAGGTTTTGCAGAACAAACATCGCGTATTTTGAAACTGGCTATGTACGCCGATGACATAACTGTTTTACTTCAAGATAAAAACGACATGGAAACGGTTTTGAAAATTATTGATGATTTTTCCAATATACCTCGCTTAAAATTAAATAAAAGTGAAACGGAAGCAATGTGGTAGGGATCACGTAAAAACTGTCAAGAGAAATATTGCGATATTAAATGGAATACCCAGGTTAAAATCATGGGAATTAGTCAGTTTTAAAAATGACATCCCCGCCTCTGAAATTATGGAAAATTGGTCCAAAAAGACTTGAAAAAGTTGAACAAATCATTTGCAGATGGTCAAGAAGAAATTTAAGTATAAGCGGCAAATTATGTATTATTAAGTCCTTCTTAGTTTCACAATTTGTTTACGTTATGCAGGCGCTTCTTGCCCCTGTTAAAGTTCTCGATAAGTTGAATACTATTTTGTTCAGGTTTCTCTGGAAAAGGAAGTATTCAAATACAAAAGCCTTTGAAAAAGTTAAACGAAATGTATTGTGTAATGTGGTGGAAGAAGGTGGTATTAACATGATAAACGTCCACGATATGCAGACTTCTTTTTTACTGACATGGGCAGCAAAACTTCAACAGCAAAAACATGAACCGTGGACAACGATTCCGTTAAGTCTTTATCAGGTATTGGGAAGAAATTTACTTTGTTTTAAAGCCACAACACTACTAAAACCAAGGTATTGAATGCATTCGATCAAACTTTTAGACAGAAGTTCTCTTAAAATGAATCCATAATAAAGCATTGATTTATGAGAGAGAAGATCGCTTTGGCGATCAATGTTTGTGGAACAATATAAAAGTGGTTTATAAAAATAAAAGCTTATATTTAAAAAAATGGATAGAAGCGCATTTACATATGGTGAAAGATATTTGGGTTAACGGAGATATGATTCCTTTTAACCAGCTGTGCACAAAGAAAGGATACAGTCCCTCTAGATTTTTTGAGTACAGCGCAGTGAAGACTGCTGTGCGAGCGCTTGCACTTCGCAAAAACACAGCCAGCCCGCGAGCAGGCGAACACAATAATGACCTTGACACACGGAACCCTGTGATCATTAACCCCTCCGCGAGAAAGATTCGCATGCTGATAGTCCAGTCTAAAGCGAGCGAGCCTTGCGCTGCTACATTTTGGTTACATAAATATCAGGTTAAACTAGATCACAGTCATTGGCAGCTGTTAGCAAGCAAATGTACAAAAGAAGAAAGATTGCGATTGTTACAATGAAAAATATTACATAATATTTATCCCACGAAAATATTATTAAATAAAATGAAAATTAGAGAAACAAAATTATGTACATTTTGTAAACACATTGATTATGTTGAACACTTTTTTTGTCAATGTGAGAAGTTGACGAGCTTTTGGGAAAATGTTGTCCATTATATTTTTAGAAATACAGGATCAAATGTGCACCTCTCAGAACACGATGTCTTGTTTGGTTATCAACCTAGTAATATATGCCAAAATAATAAGGTACTTAATCACATTATTTTGATTGCAAAAATGTGTATTAGTAAATATTAGTATGGTGATAGATACGATTTGAATAGTATCATTATTGGAAAATAAAATGTACATTAGAAGATTGTGAGTAATGTATAAGTCGAGATGAGGTGAAGTGATATATGACGTTTGTGAATATTATGAGGGGGGTGGGAGGGAGCGGATGGACGAGAATAAGAAAAACAAAAAAAGAAAAAAAAGGAGAAAAAAAAAGTAACCATCTATGGCTCCTCAATTGCTTTTTGTATAAACAACCATGCAAACCACACAAAAAAAACCAACAAAAAAAGAAACCGGTTTTCTCCAATTTAAAAAAACAACAAAAACAAGTCGCGTAAGGCGAAATTACTACATTTTAGTCAAGCTGTGGAACTCACAGAATGAAACTGAACGCACTGCATTTTTTCACAGTGACCGTAGTCCGCCGCTCGCGCAAAACCCAGTGAAACTGACGAGACTGTTTAGCGCGGTGATGGTTTCGCTGTGCTGCATAGCACGCTTTTCTGTACCTCTCTTCGTTTTAACTTTCTGAGCGTGTTTTTAATCCAAACATATCATATCTATATGTTTTTGGAATCAGGAACCGACAAGGAATAAGATGAAATTGTTTTTTAATCGATTTCGGAAATTTGATTTTGATCAGAATTTTTTATATTTTTAATTTTGAGAGCTTGTTTTTAATCCGAATATAACATATTTATATGTTTTTGGAATCAGAAAATAATGAAGAATAAGATGAACGTAAAATTGGATCGTTTTATAAAAAAACAATTATTTACAATTTTCAGATTTGTAATGACCAAAGTCATTAATACATTTTTAAGCCACCAAGCT
>NW_027129517.1:0-7500 GCF_037325665.1 Littorina saxatilis | reverse complement strand
GGTCTTTTGGGTTAGATTGATCCAGGTCTTTTCTCCCATTTGCTTTTGCACACTTTATCAAGGGATCGGCCGTGGTTTATTCGCTGGCTTCATACTCAAACTTTTTTTGGCCCGCTTTGGGATTTCTGCCAAGAACGGAATTTGCTTATGCATTACTCTCTCTCTCTCGCTCTCTCTCTAGCTCTCTCTCTCTTCCTCTAGTTCTCTCTCTCTCTCTCTCTCTCTCTCTCTCTCTCTCTCTCTCTCTCTCTCTCTCTGTCTAATCCACCCTTACACAATACATCCACCCCTCTGTCTCCCTCACTCTACCTCCTTGGTGCCCCTCCCCTTTCCCCTGAACCCATACAACTTTACTGTATCCGACGTTCGCTGAGACAGCAGCTTCAGACAGTTTCCAGTCGTATTTGATCCACTCCAGGCCTGCTTCTGTTTGCCCAACCTTATTTCTCCAGAGAGACACTGAGAAGCGATGCGTTTGAACTGCCCAACGAGTGATATTTCGCATGAGTGTTTGGGCAAGGAGGCGAAGTGGTTTTGGTGAATGCTGAGGCAAAAATCATAAAAGAGAAAAATAAAGCTTGTCTGTTGCCAAAAGATGGGAAAAGATGTAGGAACTGGAAATGAGGTGTGTGTGCTTTAGGACGGGAAAGTTTCACGAGGGAACCCCAAAATAGAATAAGACCAAAAACAGAACAAGACCAAAAACAAAAACACAAAAAAATAGAGAGCCGGGGGGAGAGGAAGAGAGACAGGCAGACAGACTGAGAGAGACTGACAGAGTGAGACAGACAGACAGACAGACAGACAGACAGAGCGGATAAAAATAGGAATCCCATAATTGAAGGGCAAGGGGAGGTGCTGGGGACCGGAGAATCAGATAATGGAAATATATTTGACGTAAGTCTGACGATTGGGATTGGAATACCTCTAGGAAGGGCCGGCTGTATGGGCGCTGATGTATGACAAAATACATACAAACTGTAAACATTTTACGAATCGAAAGATACGGCCAGTATTTATAAATTGTATAATTCATCCGAGTTTTGCAAACTGTGTGTAAAAGTGCTATTATTGATTATTTTCAATGAAAACATTCCTCATGAATAGTAGCTAAAATCACTCGAATATTTTCCGACTTTACGGGGAAGAGGAAACGGAAACAGATCAGCACGATTGCTTGTGGGAAGTCGAGTCCAAGATATTCTACTGCTACGCTGTGATATTCTTTTGTCTATTCGACTTATATTGTAATATTTTATGTATTTGTTAATCTGATTCTTTATTTATTCATTTTTATTTCCATAAATAACGTGCTATTTGTCTGTTCATTTAGCCGTTTCTTTTTAAAAACATGAATTCTGCTATTTAAATCATATATGTATTTAATGTATTTAATTGGTTGTTTTTTTATAGTAGACGTATTCCGGAAATACCTCTGTCGGGGTTTGTATCGAGAAATTGTTAAAGAGTGACCCTATACTCTTTGCTTTTAGTGACGGGCATGCTTTCAACACGTGCCCTTTGTCCACGTGTTTCAGACATCCCCCCCCCCCCCCCCCCCCCCGCCGCTTGTTACTCGCCTGTAATGTCACACGTAGGACATTTTACACACTTAAAACAAGAGTGCTCACTCTTTCACAACCCATACAAAGCCGACAGTCTTTTTCCGAACATCGTCTATTCAAAGTATGTATAAATCACGTGTGTGTATTTCATTCACTGACTTGATGACGAAACACTCTCTGTGTACAGGTGTCGGATCCTGACAGTGTGTACGTGGATCCTGAGGACAGGAAGCTGTCGGTCTACATTGAGTGGCAGGAGTCCCACCTGCTTATCGCCCCTAACTACAACAGCCAGGATGACATCACCAGACTGCACAGACACCAGATGTCGTGAGTGATGCAACATGTCTGCTTTAAGGATGACACTACTTCTCTTTAACTGATAGGGCCCAGAGATTGTGCTTAGCCACTTTTGAAATATATGGAAGCACGTTTGAACCCGGTATCAAAAATGAGCACTTCTGAAAATGGTATCGCAGATAACTACTACTGAACCCGGCATTTCAAATAAGTACTTCTGAAACCGGTATTGAAAATATGCACGAACCCCGGCTCCCGGTGTAACACGAAATTTTTACTCCACGAAAAATTTACTCTGGAGTAAATATTTCGTACGAAATTCTTATTCCGAGTACACTTTTCGTACGAGAAAAGAACTCCCCAAGGCACGAACAAATTACTCCCTCCACGAAATTTTTACTCCCCATTTTATTTTACTTCCAGTAAAAATATCGTACGCAAAAATGGGATGCGGGCGAAGGGATAATGCCAATAAGTGATCTCGCGCACACGAATGTCGCGCTACCCTCCTTCCACCCCTTCCACCACCAAGACTAACAGGGGACAAGGGAGTCAAAATTTCGTACACCTGGCATGGGAGGTTAAATTGCTCGTGTTGGGGTGAAGTAATTTATTCGTTATTTATTCGTGAGGGGAGTAACAATTGTGTACGAAATGTTTACTCGGAACTCACCTGTCTTGGGGAGTAATTTTCTCGTGCAATGGGGGAGTGCTTTTTTTCGTAAAGGGAGTAACTTTTTCGTACGAAATGTTTACTCCGGAGTAAAAATCTCTTGGGAGTAATTTTCTCGTGTTACACCGGTCAAAATGAGCATCATACAAACTGAGGTACATAGGAAAAACATTAGCCAGACTGAATAAGGAACGATTAACAATGGGTTCCGAAATAGGATTTAGGAGACCATCTTTTCTATTCACATCGGATTACGTTTTATCGAACAATCGTGTTTTGACGAACTCTGGTGTGCATCAAAACCGACAATGTATAACCTTTCAATATAACACCATTTGGTTGGAGTTCTCAAATGTTACCCATATCCCAGTTTTCCAGAATCACGAATCTGTTTTGCAGTTAAAATAGCCTGTTCATGAAAGCTTTGTAAATATCTGAGTATCAAGTAGTTTAGACGGCCAAGGTCCACATTTGGACCCAATGGACATAAAAGGACGATTGGTTTAAACAATTGTATTCAGATAATTGCAAATAACAATACCGCATACAATCAATGAAATAAATGGAGCACTACAACTTAGCTTAAAAGCGTGCTCTTAAAAACAATATATCATATTTGATTTGGCGGACGAATACAAGGACATTTCAGTGATTTGGCTTACCATATCGTATCTGGCTGAGCTCTTACATGGGAGGCCATCCCATCCGCACTTGGTCACAAACCAACAATCAACAGCCGAAGTACCGGCACGGTTGGCCTAGTGGTAAGGCGTCCGCCCCGTGATCGGGAGGTCGTGGGTTCGAACCCCGGCCGGGTCATACCTAAGACTTTAAAATTGGCAATCTAGTGGCTGCTCCGCCTGGCGTCTGGCATTATGGGGTTAGTGCTAGGACTGGTTGGTCCGGTGTCAGAATAATGTGACTGGGTGAGACATGAAGCCTGTGCTGCGACTTCTGTCTTGTGTGTGGCGCACGTTATATGTCGAAGCAGCACCGTCCTGATATGGCCCTTCGTGGTCGGCTGGGCGTTAAGCAAACAAACAAACAAACAAACAAACAGCCGAACTGCTTCCTGTGCACTATTAATTTGAATTTGATGAATGAATTTGTTTGAAAAAAAGCCACGTTGTACCTTTGTTTTGGACTGTCGTTTGCTACTTTATCTCCGATTTTACGATGAATATAATCTGTCTTTCTTTCTTTTTACATTTAGTCAAGTTTTGACTAAATGTTTTAACATAGAGGGGGGAATCGAGACGAGGGTCGTGGTGTATGTGTGTCTGTGTGTGTGTCTGTGTGTGTGTGTGTGTCTGTGTGTGTGTGTGTGTGTGTGTCTGTGTGTGTGTGTGTAGAACGATTCAGAGTAAACTACTGGACCGATCTGTTTGACATTTTTACATGAGAGTTCCTGAGTACGATATCCCCAGACGTTTTTTTTCGTTTTTTCGATAAATGTTTTTGATGACGTCATATCCGGCTTTTTGTAAAAGTTGAGGCGGCACTGTCACACCCTCATTTTTCAATGAAATTGATTGAAATTTTGGCCAAGCAATCTTCGACAAAGGCCGGACTTTGGTATTGCATTTCCGCTTCGAGGCTTAAAAATTAAATAATGACTTTGGTCATTAAACATCTGAAAATTGTAATTAAAATTAATATTTTATAAAACGATCCAAAATTACGTTTATCGTATTCTTCATCATTTTCTGATTCTAAAAACATATAAATATGTTATATTTTGATTAAAAACAAGCTCTGAAAATTAAAAATATAAAAATTATTATCAAAATAAAATTTCCGAAATCGATTTAAAAATAATTTTATCTTATTCCTTGTCCTTTCCTCATTCCAGAAACATATAGATATGATATGTTTGGATTAAAAACACGTTCAGAGAGTTAAAAAGAATAGAGATATAGAAAAGCGTGCTATCCTCCTCAGCGGAACCGCTACCGCGCTTTTCTGGATTGTTAATTTTACTGCCTTTGCCACGAGCGGTGGACAGACGATGCTACGATTGTACGGTCTTGCGGAAAAAATGCAATGCGTTCAGTTTCATTCTGTGAGTTCGACTGAGCTTGACTAAATGTTGTATTTTCGCCTTACGCGACTTGTTTCTATTTATTTTTGTGCTGGCTTTACGTCAGTATTCAGTCCCCAAATCACCCTGCATGGCCGAAGGATGAAGAAAAGGGAGTGTGGTAGTCGCTTAGCCGTAAACACATCTGCACTGGACGTGTTTGTTCGTACGCTCGTCAGCTTTTCTTTGCACCTGTCGCTGTTTTTGAGCTTAAGATCAGTTTAACGGTGGCTTCACCTCCCTTATCACTAAGTCATCCGTGGAATGGTAACATTAAAGCTTTTGAATGGAAGTGCAATCCACGCACTTTATGTCACCCCTTCACACCTCAGATGGTTAACACCCTGAATGTATCCGGCCACGGTGTGTCATTACATTATAATACCCAGCAACAACCGTAGGAACAGAAGTATAGATAGCCTAGTTCTCCCTAAAACGGCAGTTGACACTCGCTTTATGTCACTCCTAAAATCACACCCGTACCATCCAGCGTGTTTTCAGTCACTGACGTCTAACAAACGACAACGACATTTGGAACAGAAGGACGGTTCACATCGTTCTCCGGGCCCCAAACGTCCCTTTCAGCAATCACAACTCTCTCCGGAATCGATTCTTTTACCATTACCCCATCTTAATAGTGCACCCAACACGTCTTGGCCTACTTAAACCCGACTGTGGACAAACTTTCAGTGCAGCACGTGCAAGTTGGAAGACTGAGAGACAATACAATTGCACCGCAGAGCACGTTGAAAAGATAATTATGGAGATCACTCTTAAAAGGGTTAAAGGGAACGAAATGCTTCCGGAATGTCAGGCTAATTGGCAGAGCGGTGACGGTTCGTTTAATTTTTGGTGAATCTGGAAATGTCTCACACATATACACAGTTTGGAAGAGAAATACCTAGCTAGGGTTTTGATAGAAAGAAACAAGTCGCGTAAGGCGAAAATACAATATTTAGTCAAGTAGCTGTCGAACTCACAGAATGAAACTGAACGCAATGCCATTTTTCAGCAAGACCGTATACTCGTAGCATCGTCAGTCCACCGCTCATGGCAAAGGCAGTGAAATTGACAAGAAGAGCGGGGTAGTAGTTGCGCTAAGAAGGATAGCACGCTTTTCTGTACCTCTCTTTGTTTTAACTTTCTGAGCGTGTTTTTAATCCAAACATATCATATCTATATGTTTTTGGAATCAGGAACCGACAAGGAATACGATGAAAGTGTTTTTAAATTGATTTGGACAATTTAATTTTGATAATAATTTTTATATATTTAATTTTCAGAGCTTGTTTTTAATCCGAATATAACATATTTATATGTTTTTGGAATCAGCAAATGATGGAGAATAAGATAAACGTAAATTTGGATCGTTTTATAAATTTCTAATTTTTTTTACAATTTTCCGATTTTTAATGACCAAAGTCATTAATTAATTTTTAAGCCACCAAGCTGAAATGCAATACCGAACCCCGGGCTTCGTCGAAGATTACTTGACCAAAATTTCAACCATTTTGGTTGAAAAATGAGGGCGTGACAGTGCCGCCTCAACTTTCACGAAAAGCCGGATATGACGTCATCAAAGACATTTATGAAAAAAATGAAAAAAACGTTCGGGGATTTCATACCCAGGAACTCTCATGTCAAATTTCATAAAGATCGGTCCAGTAGTTTAGTCTGAATCGCTCTACACACACACACACACACACAGACACACACACACACGCACATACACCACGACCCTCGTTTCGATTCCCCCTCGATGTTAAAATATTTAGTCAAAACTTGACTAAATATAAAAAGCATAATATTGAACGAACACAGCATAAACGGCCTAATTCTGGCAAAAACATGCAGATATGAGCTAATTTTTCACTGTGGCGTATATTGGATATTCCCTAAAAGCTAAATATATATATAGCTAAACTTGCCTCATCTTCAAGTTATACAATTCTTCCACAGACCACAACACCCTGACAGAGGTATTTCGTGTATTCAGCTGAGCACGCTTATAGTTGCCTAAGTTGTAGTTGTGTACGTTAAAGAAGAAGCAGAAGAAGAAGAAAACCGAGTGTGTGCGGTTGTCTCCTTTTTTCTGCTGATGGCGAGGTATTTCCCCAGAGTGTTACAACCTGATTTTATTGTCTAACTGTATCGGGTGAGACAACATCATGAAATATTCACAAGAGTGCGTCGTACTTTTTGTCTGTCTGCACAAATAAAAGGTGACGTTATGGTCAGGCAATGACGATATAGCAATGTAGAACTGCGAGCGAGAGACAAGTTACTGTCTGGGGGTAGCCTTCAAATGTCCACCACCTCTTTGTTCTTTAAGCGTCCGTTTTGCATTTGTTGGCACAGTACTGTTATGGGCGGTGTTTTAGGGATACGAGTTCCAAACAGACGCGCTTGCTGTCTGTCAGTACACTCTCTCTCTCTCTCTCTCTCTCTCTCTCTCTCTCTCTCTCTCTCTCTCTCTCTCTCTCTCTCTCTCTCTCTCTCTCTCTCTCTCTCTCTGTCTCTCTCTCTCTCTCTGTCTCTCTGTCTCTCTCTCTCTCTCTCTCTCTCTCTCTCTCTCTCTCTCTCTCTCTCTCTCTCTCTCTCTCTCTTTTAGACTCAGCTTGCTCCTGGCTTCACCTCAAGAAACTGTTGTTAGAAATGTATCCTTGTATTTGTATAAAGCCTTTAAACTGAGAGATGTTGTAACTTCTTAGTTAAATAACGTGTAATGTATGTTTTAATCTGTAGTGTTGTGCGATTATTATGTTGTACCTTTTTTGCACCTGATGAGTTAAATTATTTGTAACGTTAACCATTTGTTCACACTCCTTCATAAGGGGCTATGGCCTATTGAATAAATTATCTGCGTCTGCGTCTCTCTCTCT
>NW_027129516.1:2500-4087 GCF_037325665.1 Littorina saxatilis | reverse complement strand
CTTTGCCGTGAGCGGTGGACTGACGATGCTACGAGTATACGGTCTTGCTGCGTTGCATTGCGTTCAGTTTCATTCTGTGAGTTCGACAGCTACTTGACTAAATGTTGTATTTTCGCCTTACGCGACTTGTTTCTTTCTGTCTTTGTTTGTTTGTTTCTTTTTATATTTAGTCAAGTTTTGACTAAATATTTTAACATCGAGGGGGAATCGAAACGAGGGTCGTGGTGTATGTGTGTCTGTCTGTCTGTGCGTGTGTGTGTGTGTGTGTGTGTGTGTGTGTGTGTGTAGAGCGATTCAGACTAAACTACTGGACCGATCTTTATGAAATTTGACATGAGAGTTCCTGGGTATGAAATCCCCGAACGTTTTTTTCATTTTTTTGATAAATGTCTTTGATGACGTCATATCCGGCTTTTCGTGAAAGTTGAGGCGGCACTGTCACGCCCTCATTTTTCAACCAAATTGGTTGAAATTTTGGTCAAGTAATCTTCGACGAAGCCCGGACTTCGGTATTGCATTTCAGCTTGGTGGCTTAAAACTTAATTAATGACTTTGGTCATTAAAAATCTGAAAATTGTAAAAAAAAATAAAAATTTATAAAACGATCCAAATTTACGTTTATCTTATTCTCCATCATTTGCTGATTCCAAAAACATATAAATATGTTATATTCGGATTAAAAACAAGCTCTGAAAATTAAATATATACAAATTATTATCAAAATTAAATTGGCCAAATCAATTTAAAAACACTTTCATCTTATTCCTTGTCGGTTCCTGATTCCAAAAACATATAGATATGATATGTTTGGATTAAAAACACGCTCAGAAAGTTAAAACAAAGAGAGGTACAGAAAAGCGTGCTATCCTTCTTAGCGCAACTACTACCCCGCTCTTCTTGTCAATTTCACTGCCTTTGGCTGTCATGAGCGGTGGACTGACGATGCTACGAGTATACGGTCTTGCTGAAAAATGGCAGCTACTTGACTAAATATTGTATTTTCGCCTTACGCGACTTGTTGTTATCTGTGACAGAAAAAACCCACACCTTTAACACATCTCTTATTTGTTACTGGCTTAATTTTATTTTACTTTTTTCGAATCGAAAAACAAAATAAAATCCAGCTTGAAAGGTCCCAGCTTACTAAAGCATCTTTATACTCGAGTCAATACACCTAAAGGAACACAGTATTGGCGTTAACCGGTAATTACCGGTATTTTACCGGTTGAAACGAGAAATTGCCGGAACAAATTTGGCTGCCGGTTTGACCTATTGGTTGTTTTTTTAGAACTACCGGGTTGTTTTTTGCTGGTAGAACACTTCAAACCAGTACACTGAGTTGGACTCTAGCTGGTTCCAATGACCAGCCTACCGGTTTTTTTTCTGGACTGTTTACATCATAAAAGTTTGCGTACCGGTTTGAAAAAATACTAGCGCCATCACTGGGAACAGTACAATGTTAACGAACGCATTGCACAAACAGAAAGGCTAGCTTGTATGTAAGTTGACTCAAGCTTTAAAAGAGACACGTACCCCTCATTGAAACTTGGAACTAGAGAAGTGTCACAAGCAGTCTTGGCATGGAGT
>NW_027129515.1:0-22057 GCF_037325665.1 Littorina saxatilis | reverse complement strand
GCACTGTGAGCATGTTGTTGCTTTCTGCGACTCTACCGTCTGTTTTTACCAGTCTTAATTAATACGTATACTCAGTCGCCACTGAAAGATTAAAACCCAAAATCAACCTAAGCCATGTGGGAAATGTTCTGAGAAGGGACAACTGGAAATCGGCATCTACCAGGAAGTTTGTCGATATGACCCTCCACCACGGAATGAGTCGCATGTCACCTTTGCATGATTTTCATATTTGTACAAATTTATAAAGAGTCTTTTATGCTCTATCCAGTGGTGAAAACCGTTTTAGAAAAGAGCGAAAACTGTTTGAGTTATAAGCCTGTGACTAAGGTGACCCTCACACTGTTACCAGACACTCCCCGGACTTATATTAAGCCAAGCGCAGAACCGCGCGAGGTGACATGCGACTCATTTCGTGGTGGAGGGTCACATATAATGATTATACACCCACCCTCCCACACTCCATCCTCCTCCTTCCTATTCATTAGTCTGCGCATCTTTCAGAGAGATCACTGCTGAGACAGACAATTGTTTCATTCATTAAAACAAAAACAAATAAAACATATATTGTCCAGCGTTAACTTCTCCCAGCACCAACTGCGTTTTTCGTCAACGATTTTGCTTTATTGACAAGTTTCCTGTTTACTAACCTTTATGAAAGACCGACGATGAGAGAGAGAGAGAGAGAGAGAGAGAGAGAGAGAGAGAGAGAGAGAGAGAGAGAGGCAGACACAGACACAGACAGCCAGATGGACAAACAGTGAGAGAAAGAGATCGACAGACAGAGACAGAGAGAGGCAGAGAGACAGAGAATGATGGTGGCAGAGACGGAGACAACAGACATACATGCAAAACAATACAAGAAGTCTGAAACAAAAGATTCATTCAGTTGTCCTATACACCATATAACATCGAATAGACATTATGCTAAACAAATACAACACTTATGACGCGATGCTAAATCCTCGAGTGATATTTCCAGTCACAGACAATTAGGTACGATCTATGCCGCGCCACAGAAATGGATATTCCAGTCGCCACAGCCGCTCATGAGAATAAACAGCCTTCTTCTCCTTTTAAAGTGATGAAGTTTTAGGGGGGGTGGGGGGCTGGGGGGGGGGTTGGGGGCGTGAATAGACCTTGCATTCTCTTCCCGCACACAAATAATAAACTCGTTATATTGACTGAGACTGTCGTGTTCCCATTCTGGCGTTGTCTTGGTGCACAATATCGGTTGCGGTTGTACAGTGTAAATAGTCCGCAGCTGTATTTCAAATGTCATACGTTTATTGAATTCAGAAAATAGTGCCGTGGAATGCGTTGAAGGAGGTTTGATGCACGACTTAGACAAACAGACGGCTCGATCGGTGAAAGGGCAGCCAGGCAAAATTGAATGCACTATGTTTGGCACGGGCATGTTTCTGTATAGCACCCAACAGCCAGACATCTCTAGCTGCCTGCTCGTCTTACTGTCTGTATGTCTGTATTTCTGTCTCGCACTCTCAGTCTCTGTCTTCATGTCTGTCTGTCTTTGTTTTCCTGTCTGATTTTCTGTCCCTCTCTGCCCTTGCCTGTGTGTGTGTGTGTGTGTGTGTGTGTGTGTGTGTGTGTGTGTGCGTGTGTGCGTGTGTGTGTGTGTGTGTGTCTCTCTCTCTCTCTCTCTCTCTCTTTCTCATATACCTGTTTCATATATTGTAATTATTTGTAGAGTATTCAATATTGTTTTTTATTAGACTAGTCTTTTTTTCTCACACACACACACATTCACTCACAAGATTTTTTAATCTTGAAAAAAAGATGAGTTTGAATCCGAGCCTGTCTGATTAGAGTAGGGAGTGTTCATTGACAATGCATACAACTACTTTTGTATATCCCTCTTTAGTTATCACAGTACCTCGTGATCGCTGTGACATATCCGGTGCAACTGAATTTCACGCACTTTTGAATTTTACGCTATGAATTTCTCGCATTTCTTAACACATGAATTTCACACAGGTTTCCAGTTAAAATCTCTCCTTACTTGTCATTTGAATTTCACGCACACGCATGCACGTATCCCCCCCGCATCGGTGTGTTTGTGAGTGAGTCCCGTGTATAGACGCGTGAATACAAATCACAATTGTATGTATGTATGTGTGTGTGTATGTGTGTGTGTGAGTGTGTGAAAAGGTACATGTGTATATGTGTTTTACTGTAAAAATTGCTTGAGTATGTGAGAGAATTGAAGACATGTGTCAGAATGATTCTTCATTCACCTCTTGAAGAATTTACCATCTCATCTAATAGAAAACTTAAATGTTTCAACTTATTTCAAGGTGAATTGAGACTCATCATGATCTGCTGGCCGATGTGAATGCGTGATGTATTGTGTAAAAAAACTCCATCTCACACGGCATAAATAAATCCCTGCGCCTTGAATATGTGCGCGATATAAATTGCATAAAAATGTTTTTACAAAATCCCTGCGCTTAGAACTGTACCCACGGAATACGCGCGATATAAGCCTCATATTGATTGATTGATCATCATCGGTCACGAGCAACTCTATCTCATGTACACACACCCCAACGCATACACCACATGCGTGATTTTCAAAAGCTCACATGCGTGACTTTCAAAAGCTCACATGCGTGAAATTCAAACCACCAAATGCGGGAAAATCAAATGCGGGAAGACGAAAAAAAATTTCAAATGCGTGAAATTCAAATGCAGCCGACACATCGTTGTTTCGTTGTTACCGTGTCCCCCTTCTTCGCGCTAAACAATAGCAACAGCTTATAATGTCATAATTTATATCAATATGTGCATTCCAAATGTCGCACACTATTTTTTTCGGTTGTGGACTGCACAGCGTCCCCTTCTTCTGTGACTGATGTGTCAAGGTCACACGGGGAAATGAATTCCGGTCCCGGTGAGTGTATCAATATCGCCCTCCTTTTGGCGGGAGCAACCCAAGGGGAATCAATCTTGCTGCCTTTCCAACTTTGCTTCAAACATGCTATGAATACGGAATCGTTTCGTGCGCAGAATATGGATGTTTGTGACGCTTTGTGTCTGTCGGTGAATAACTGGAAGAATTTGGGCATTGATAGGTGGAATCGGTGCATTACGGTTGTGGGTGTATGCATACATGAGTGTGTGTATGTGCGGGGATGATCATGTGTGCGTGTGTACGAAAGGGGGAGGGGTATTGACTGTTGGTGTGTGTGTGTGTGTGTGTGTGTGTGTGTATGTGTGTGTGTGTGCGTGTGTGACTGTGTGTGTGTGTGTGTGTGTGTGTGTGTGTGTGTGTGTGTGTGTGTGTGTGTGTGTGTGTGTGTGTGTGAGTGTGTGTTTAGGCCGATAGATTGATTAACAGTGTTGATATTGCTTCATGTTAATGTTACTTGTTTCTTCATGTCCTGATTTTTCAACTTGAACTGAAAGATGTGAAAGACACAATCTTGGATTGTAAGCTTTTATGTGTTGGCTTTGATCGGATCAGGCTATATCATCTTCTTGTTCGTATTCTTATTGTTCTTGTTCTTGTTCCTCTGTTTTTTCTTCTGGTTGTACGTGTTCTTGTTTTTGTTCTTGTTCTTCTTGTTCTTTTTGTTCTTCTTCTTGTTCTTCTTGTTCTTGTTCTTCTTCGTCTCTTCCCCCCCCCCCCCAGCACATCTCTTAACCCCCACCCCCCTCTATTTCAACCGTGTTTCCAGCTCGCTCGATTTTTCTCTCGCCCTTGTCGTAATCAAGTCATTTTCTATTTACACGTTTGTCGATTACTCGAGGTTTGTTTATTTTTCTTGCACAGTTTCTTGCACTGCATGTTTATCCCTCGAAACTGTTTGCGTGTGGCAGGATTTCAATTGAGTAATTGCTTTTCTGCAAACAGCAGCAGATGGGAACACGACTGCAGTGAGCAAACATTTCTTGGATACTTAAAGGATCCCCGTCCTAATAGCCTTCAGTCGTGGGTCACTGAGTTGTGATGCATTGCCAGCATTGGGAGAATGGTATAAGTGCAAATGGCTGCATGCATGATGTCGCACAATCATTGGAACTCTGTTTTATTCCGTCCTTCAAGACTGATACATGTCAAATTAAAATTGTCAATTTCGGCTCGTTTCCTGACGTAGGCCTACTGCTGCAGCCAAAGTTTAAAGTTAAACATAATCCAGGAAAGAACATGATAATTGTCAGTGATTTGTGTATATTTTTGTTATGACAATTTTCATTTTTACGTGACCATTCTTATCATTTGATTCTGACGCAAGTAAGCCGTCATATGTTGATCAATAGAATTATTTTTGCGTTTGCGCATAGAACGACGGAAAAAAGGACGATTAATATAAATAATGGAAAAATAGGTCATTGGAACTGAATGCACTATCTGAGGATTCACAACCCTTGATGAGGGCTTGAAACTATAGTTGTCGCTTTCGGCGTAGGTTCGACCCTAACGTCCGGCGAAGGATTTCTTTCCAAAAGTCAACTTTGAGCAGACTCTTATCGGTGTCAGAAATACCCCGTATGCACACATGCGAACGATACAAATACCAATTTTACAACGAAAGTATCAGGGCTTGGAAACATGAATACACGTATCGCTTGCCTTTGTGAGAAAGCAGCCCACATTTCCAAGTGCCTAATCTGATTGCATGTGTTTGTTCGTTAAGAAACATGATAATTATACTAATTAAAATACGTACAAATTGATTTGCTTTTTTTGTATACTGTACACGCAAAGATAAATTGTATATTGGATATCACAGTCATTGCCAGTCTCTAAGAACTTAAAACAGAAAGAACAAGTCGCGTAAGGCGAAAATACAACATTTAGTCAAGTAGCTGTCGAACTCACAGAATGAAACTGAACGCAATGCAATTTTTCAGCAAGACCGTATACTCGTAGCATCGTCAGTCCACCGCTCATGGCAAAGGCAGTGAAATTGACAAGAAGAGCGGGGTAGTAGTTGCGCTAAGAAGGATAGCACGCTTTTCTGTACCTCTCTTTGTTTTAACTTTCTGAGCGTGTTTTTAATCCAAACATAGGGTAGTAGTTGCGCTAAGAAGGATAGCACGCTTTTCTGTACCTCTCTTTGTTTTAACTTTCTGAGCGTGTTTTTAATCCAAACATATCATATCTATATGTTTTTGGAATCAGGAACCGACAAGGAATAAGATGAAAGTGTTTTTAAATTGATTTCGACAATTTAATTTTGATAATAATTTTTATATATTTAATTTTCAGAGCTTGTTTTTAATCCAAATATAACATATTTATATGTTTTTGGAATCAGAAAATGATGGAGAATAAGATGAACGTAAATTTGGATCGTTTTATAAATTTTTATTTTATTTTACAATTTTCAGATTTTTAATGACCAAAGTCATTAATTAATTTTTAAGCCACCAAGCTGAAATGCAATACCAAAGTCCGGGCTTCGTCGAAGATTACTTGACCAAAATTTCAACCAATTTGGTTGAAAAATGAGGGCGTGACAGTGCCGCCTCAACTTTCACGAAAAGCCGGATATGACGTCATCAAAGACATTTATCAAAAAAATGAAAAAAACGTTCGGGGATTTCATACCCAGGAACTCTGTCAAATTTCATAAAGATCGGTCCAGTAGTTTAGTCTGAATCGCTCTACACACACACACAGACAGACAGACAGACAGACAGACAGACAGACAGACAGACAGACAGACAGACAGACACACACACACACATACACCACGACCCTCGTCTCGATTCCCCCCTCTATGTTAAAACATTTAGTCAAAACTTGACTAAATGTAAAAATGAAGTTGATTAGACTTAACGTTTGGGGCCAGAGCAAGCGTTGTATGATACAACCATACAGCGAACATGCTGTATAAGTAAGCACACTTTCGCCCTATTTCCATTTCGCCTCATTTCTCTTTCGCCCCATTTCCCTTTCGCCCCATTTCCATTTCGCCCCATTTTCATTTCGCTCTAAGCCATATCGCCTCGAAGTCAACATCGTCCCGTTTCTAACTTTGGGCGATGAATTGAAAACTCAGTGGGGCAAAATGCCAAAAAATCTTGGGGCGAAAGGAAAATGGGGCGAAGTAGATGTGAAATGCAGCTGATTAGCTTATGCTTTCCGAGCCCTGAACAGGCGTCAAATGTCAATTATACAATTCAAAATGCGTGCGTGTGAGATAGTAAAAAAACAGACAGACAAACAGACAGACACATGAAACGCAAAGAGATAAAGCATAATCTGTCCGCATCTTGGGCAGTTTTAATACTCACTGCAGGATACAAAAATAGCCTAAAGGCCCGTCTATACACTCCCGGCCGACCCTGTCCACATTTGACTTATGCTCAAAACGGCGCACCGCGTCGTGCTATGATCGCGAAGCGTTATTTGCAGAAGAATAGCGCGTGTTCTAATTTCTATGACACAGACATAGAACGACGGAAATTTGACCAATCAGAGCAAACCAGAGCGATGACGTCAGCTGCTCGCGGCGCGGCAGTCGAATGCAACTGAACCTTCTTGTCAGGTGACCCGCTTGACTGATACCGCGTTGTGAAAAGAATCGTCGATGTGTGGCCACTCGGCAAATCCCGCGCGACGCACAAAACGGCCTGCGGCGCATAGAGCGTAAAACGGCGGCCAAGTCTGGACAGGGCTTAATGCATCACGCTGCAGTTTCATTGGCAAACCTACATCAATAAAGTGCACATATAACACCAGGCTTTGCCAAACACATGTTTATGCGTCGGGGAAAAAGTGTTACAGATCGTAAACCAAACAAACGGACATAATCTGGATCATGTCACTTGGCTTTTATTTGGAGATCATTAACAGATATTTTTAAGGTAATGCTGTTTTTTTCCCTCGATCTAAAACCAACCAATATGGGGGCTTCCTGTTATCTTTTTTTCTAAAGAAGGATTTCAGGCGAAATAAAATTGACTTATAGTAAAATAACGCCTTTAAATCTCTAGATATCTTTTTTTGGGGGTAGCGTTTTTCGTTCACAAAAAAATCTGCTGGGCCTCATCAAAACACAGACTTGATGGAACAAATTACACGGAAAACGAATTACTTTCTTTAAAGGAAGAAACAAACAAAACTTCTCATTTACGACCGCGCCTCTCTCGAGCGACCTCAAGCAAAAATAAACCGGAAAGTGTAAACAGGGGGAAAAAAATGAAAGCAACACGCTTTTAATTGAAATACGACCAGTTCCAATATTGTAGAATGACAAGTATCGGCGGTAGAGGGGTGGGATGTTACATTGCAAATAAAAAGGAAGCGGAGGAGGAGGAGGAGGAGGAGGAGGAGGAAGAGGAGGAGGAGGAGGAGGAGGAGGAGGAGGAAGAAAAAGAGGAAATTGATTTTGGGAGCGCAGGCACAGGCAAGGGAGGGAAACATAGCTCTAGCGATGGTCACCAGCTGAACGAAAGAGGTTTGAAGCAAACAAAACAAATATACATAAACAAAACAACACACACATGCACGCGCACACGCACCAACACAGACACGCACGCACGCACGCACGCACGCACGCGCACACATACACACACACATACACACTTACACACACACACACACACACATACACACACACACTTGGCTCCCTGTTTTAATCCCAAGGCTGCCGGAATAAATTTACTCAAATATTGACTACACAGACAAAGGAAAGAACACTTGAGACAACAGGAAGCAGAGAAAAACAGCGTTGAAAATCTTTAATGTAAAAAACAAACAACGCAGCGTTAAAGTTTTAGCGTACAAGGCTTGGCGAAAATCGAGTTAGCCTGATGCAGACCTATCCCTCTAGATGCGAGCACAACATGCACATTAAGCTGTTTGGAGGGACAGTCAACAGAACGTTGATGAGATCTAGCTTCTGCTTTATAAAGGAGTCCTTTGCAACACCAAGCAAAGGCTGGGATTTAGCACGGTGGAAATTCTGTCATATCTACAACAATCGTGCACTTGGTGAAGAGTTTTTGAAATTTGGCATGGAGTTAGGTATGGTCATAAGGTTTTCAAAAACCATCGCAAACAAATTCAACCTTACGTTTTGTTGCCTGTTTGTGCAAAATTCAATATGGCCGCCGACGGAAGCAGTAAATGTCATATAGCAGCTCCCATTATTACTAGAACCTTGTCAAATGTCTGCTATCCCATGATTTGTAGTGCAAGGAATCTAAATATAAGATCTCTGGTGTTTCACCGCTATTTTCAGGGTCAAAGGTCATTTTTCAAGGTCATTTCAGTTAACAAAGACGATAACTTTGGAATTTATTAACTTCAAAAGATGAAATTGGGTTGTACACCCATGCGTGAGCCCTGTGAGCTCACGGTTCAAGTTCTTGAACTCACGACTAACTATTTAGTTAAACACGAATTATGGTGCTCAGAATTGTCGATGTTATAGATATGGTCGACTGGTCGTAAGTTCTGGACTTAGTCACTGGCACTGTTTGCGCAGCCTCCTTCACACTTGCACAGTGGACCACAGCGAAGACCAGCGCGATGACACTTGCAGTTTCCTTTGCAAGCAACCAAGCAGCCACAGTGGAGCAACAGTGAGCACCCTGTGCTGGCGTCAGGCAGACTTGTCCAGTATGGCACCCATGCCTTGGTTCTCTCATTCCATTCCCATCCCCATTCACTTGAGTTTGGGATGTTGGAGGTTTTGGACAGAGACTGTTTCCAGATGAAAGCTGCGATGAGCAATGCTCGCTTTGTGTGCTGGAACAACGCATGCTGGGTTGGTGGGATGCATTCCAGAAGTTTGAGACCAACCGTAAACATCAGCTTTCTTGCTTCGTTGACATACGTTGATCTACAGTTTTTGCTGCACATCAGCACAGTGAAACGCTCCAGACGCTGCATGTGCAGTGAGTCGAGTGTGAGGCTGGTTGGGTCCTGGGTGATGGCGATGGCCCATGCATTCCATGCTGTCTTTTTGCCAATTCAGAACATGGCCGATGTTACATCACATCCTGTGTAGGAATGAAAGAAGGGAAGTGCCCGGCAGCGTTGAGGTCCCAGCTGTTGAGCAATGTAATGTACTGGAATGTCTCTGAATGTTTTTCCTGACCCAAATCCAATCCACAGCTCTGACAGTTTCAGCTGATCAAAGTGATGGATGGCAAGAACCACCACATCTGTGTCCACTGTCCTGAGGTAGTCCTTAGTGTGTCCCTGCTCAGCAGCATGGCAGAGGTGAAGCATCATCCGTGTGTCAGCTTCTTCTTGGTGGCAAGGAGATAAGGCTGATATATCTGTTGGTCTGTTAGTGAGCACAAGGTCAACCTTCGTAGTCAGGAGATGATATCTTGCATCAGTGGTATGTCGCACTAGTTGCTCACTGAGGAACTGGAACAGCTCATCCTTGTTGTCAGACTCCTTGAGGAACTTCTGCCAGTCAGCTCCCTTTGGAATAGATTTCTTTGCTGAGACTCTAGTTCGTCTTCCTTCACTTTCACCCCGCTTGGCACGAGTCTGTGATTTTAGACTTGCATCCTGATATGTGTCCCAAACAGCATCCACTCTTGTGGTGTTGTTGGTCATCTGGCTCTCTAAGAAGGGTAGCTATATAGCAAATGCATAAGTGTGTATTCTTCAAACACAGTGGCACGCTGGGGCTTGACAATATGGATGATGGCTGGCATATCCAGTACGATCACAGAGCCTTCTTTTGCTGCAGGAGAGCGTCTAGGATCAGGCATTCCAGGCAGGCAGCCAAGAAGAGCAGACTTTGCACCTGACATCAGTTTTCCACGATCACACAAGGAGGAGGCTCACGCTGAATCTCATGTCTGAAAAGGTCGTCCTAGCAAGGACAGAAACAACTTGGTGATGAGCGCCGCATTTGCCCTTGCTGATCCCAACTTGTTAGCACCCTTCTTCAGGTCCACAGGTGGCCGGTTGCTGAAAATTGGCCCTTGGGATAAAATCAGACAATGGTTTGGAGCAAGTTTCAAGTCTGTCCCTCACAAACTCTGTAAACATGGCCTTGCCGATGTTTGGAGCTTCCCTCAAGCAGTTGACAATTACTGGGTCCATGACTTCACCGGTGTCCAGTGTGACGAGCTGGGAGCCTGTCTCCTTGAATGGGTTGACCACTGTTCCCGCTTTCACAAGATAGAGCAGTACGTGCTTTGATATGTTTCAGGAACTTGTTTTGTTCAACAACAGAAGACTATGGGTGCTCTAAATTGACTTTTCTGTTTGAAACTGAAAGACTTTCATTTTCAAATTCATTTATGACTCTCAGGACCTCTGGTTTTGAGAGTTCAATAACCTCTTTTTCCTTTGGCTGACCATAGAGTCCTTTTGCTCCACTGTCCTCCTTCAGGAATGTGATGATGTGCTCCTGGCTCTGGTCAAGCGCCATGAGGGAGAACTTATTGTCACTGCGCTGCACAACAAACTTCCCTTCCTCAAAGGCTTCATGGACACTTGGATGGGTCTCTGGCAGACAAGCCATGTCCTTCAGGAAGACAAGCATCCAGCGGGCATAGTTTGTGTGCCCAAAAGCAAAAAACCATGGGCTATGAAGGGGGCCATTTTTAATGGCATATATACCTTTTCAGCTTAAATGGTGAGACTGAGATATTCAAGGAGTTCAGAAATAGACTCCCAGTGATCGAAAACATGGGTATAGAGACTAATTGTTTCTTTTTAAGTTAAGTAGGTTCAGAGTTATTACACTCTGAAATGAAATGACCTTGAAAATGACATATGAATGACCATTGACGTTAAAATGACCTCCTGACGTCAAATCCATCTTGGATATGGGTTGCTTGCACTAACATACATGTGGAAAGTTGTATTTCTCAATGCTGTAGTGGTAACAATGGGTGTAATTTAGCAGTCCTTTTTCCGGGTGGCGGCCATATTGAATTTTGCGCAAACAGACCAATCGAGGTCTAGCTTAATTTGTTTGCGATGGTTTTTGAAAACCTTGTGTCCATACCTACCACCATGCCAAACTTCAAAGACTCTTCACCAAGTGCACGATCATTCTGAATTCCTTCTCAGCTAATTCATGAGAGAGAGAGAGAGAGAGAGAGAGAGAGAGAGAGAGAGAGAGAGAGAGAGAGAGAGAGAGAGAGAGAGAGAGAGAGAGAGAGAGCGAAGGGGAAAGAGGAGAACAGGAGAGATAAATGATAAGGACGAGGAGACATGGACGGATAGAGAGAGAGAGATGGGGAGGGAGATGGGGAGAGAGTAGAATAAATATATGAGATAATGAAAAAGGGAGAAAGAAGAAGTGGTAAAGAGAGAGAAAGTAGAACAAGTGAGATGATGAAATAACGAGAGGGAGGGAGAGAACACATGATACAGAGAGAGAGAGAGAGAGAGAGAGAGAGAGAGAGAGAGAGAGAGAGAGAGAGAGAGAGAGAGAGATAGATAGAGAGAGAGAGCGCGAAAGAGAGAGAGAGAGAGAGAGAGAGAGAGAGAGAGAGAGAGAGAGAGAGAGAGAGAAAGAGAGAGAGGGGGGCAAGGGAGGGACAGTGAGAGATATATCGATAAAAGATGGAAAGACAGGGATGAGGTAGGTCAGTGAGGGATGACAGTTAATGGCTGTCTTTCTGGAATTAATTGCAAAAGACACTTTTATTTTTTAGAAGCCAAGATGAGCCTGCAAACCAAAAATGTCAATGAATCAGCACACAAAAAGATAAGATACTGGTCTCACCTCACGTCAAAGAAGCAGAATCACACAGTACCGAAGCCAAATGAATAAATAAAATATGACGGAAATCGTGGTGGCCGATCAATGATGGCGGAAGTCGCGGATAAAAGCGGAAAAAGCCTTCACCGCACGTGACATTGTGTAAATCGCGTTAGCCCATCCCAGACGTATCTCTCAGGAGACGGGCAAAACAAACCTTGCGACGGTAGGGAGTGACAGTACGCAGAGCACAGCTATCTATCTCCTGCTATGCTGAACAACAGATTATTTTCTTCTCAAAGATGAAGAGTGGGGTTGCGATTGTTGTGCCGTGTGCGGATAACTGAATGTTAGATAGACTGCGACTATTGATGAACCTTTACGGGTGTTGATGATATCTGGGACAAAGGATCAGTACAGACGTGATGTGGGTGTGGATGGGTAGGTAGGGGGAGGGGGGAGGGGGGGTTGTACAGGAAACATCACACTCTCAAGAGATTGAGAGAAACAGACAGACAGACGGACGGACAAACGAACAGACAGACAGACAGACAGTCAGACAGACAAAATATACACACTCACAAAATCAAAATAAAAACAAGAAAACAGTGAACAAAAAACAGGATAAGATACTTTTATCCTTACAAAGCAAATAGGGGTACACACACTGTGACACATAAACACTCTTTCATTTTAAAAAGAGCTTCACTGAATCTGGAGGCCGAAAGAACCAGATCCCCAAGTAAACATAAACAGAAAATAAGATACGCTTACAGACAGTGAAACAGATAGCAGAGGAACAAATAACACATAGCATGTTACTGCAGTCGATAAAACCAGCCAGTCGTGCGAAGACACGATGACAAAGCGTTTACGGTATTCCCTCAATCAAACAGGGCAAAACAGCAGCGGGCAGACAAATGCCGATGCCACATGCACAGAGGCAATTTACACACAGAGGCAATCCAGAGCCAGAGCCCACGCAGTCTGCTCCGAAGGCCGGTGTAACACGAAATTTTTACTCCACGAAAAATTTACTCCGGAGTAAATATTTCGTACGAAATTCTTACTCCGAGTACACTTTTCGTACGAGAAAAGAACTCCCCAAGGCACGAAAAAATTACTCCCTCCACGAAATTTTTACTCCCCATTTTTATATTTAGTCAAGTTTTGACTAAATATTTTAACATCGAGGGGGAATCGAAACGAGGGTCGTGGTGTATGTGCGTGCGTGTGTGTGTGTGTGTGTGTGTGTGTGCGTGCGTGTGTGTGTGTGTGTGTGTGTGTGTAGAGCGATTCAGACTAAACTACTGGACCGATCTTTATGAAATTTGACATGAGAGTTCCTGGGTATGAAATCCCCGAACGTTTTTTTCATTTTTTTGATAAATGTCTTTGATGACGTCATATCCGGCTTTTCGTGAAAGTTGAGGCGGCACTGTCACGCCCTCATTTTTCAACCAAATTGGTTGAAATTTTGGTCAAGTACTCTTCGACGAAGCCCGGGGTTCGGTATTGCATTTCAGCTTGGTGGCTTAAAAATTAATTAATGACTTTGGTCATTAAAAATCTGAAAATTGTAAAAAAAAATAAAAATTTATAAAACGATCCAAATTTACGTTTATCTTATTCTCCATCATTTGCTGATTCCAAAAACATATAAATATGTTATATTTGGATTAAAAACAAGCTCTGAAAATTAAATATATAAAAATTATTATCAAAAATTTTTTTTCGAAATCAATTTAAAAACACTTTCATCTTATTCCTTGTCGGTTCCTGATTCCAAAAATATATAGATATGATATGTTTGGATTAAAAACACGCTCAGAAAGTTAAAACGAAGAGAGGTACAGAAAAGCGTGCTATCCTTCTCAGCGCAACGAATACCCCGCTCTTCTTGTCAATTCCACGTGCACTGCCTTTGCCACGGGCGGTGGAGTGACGATGCTACGAGTATACGGTCTTGCTGCGTTCAGTTTCATTCTGTGAGTTCGACAGCTACTTGACTAAATATTGTATTTTCGCCTTACGCGACTTGTTTTACTTCCAGTAAAAATCTCGTACGCAAAAATGGGATGCGGGCGAAGGGATAATGCCAATAAGTGATCTCGCGCACACGAATGTCGCGCTACCCTCCTTCCACGCCTTCCACCACCAAGACTAACAGGGGACAAGGGAGTAACAATTTCGTACAGTGGCATGGGAAGTTAAATTGCTCGTGTTGGGGTGAAGTAATTTATTCGTTATCTATTCGTCAGGGGAGTAACATTTTTGTACGAAATGTTTACTCGGAACTCACCTGTCTTGGGGGGTACTTTTCTCGTGCAATGGGGGAGTGCTTTTTTTGTAAAGGGAGTAAGTTTTTCGTACGAAATGTTTACTCCGCAGTAAAAATCTCGTGGGAGTAATTTTCTCGTGTTACACCGGACCTGCTGTTATTGAAACAGGAGCTTCACTACTGTCAGGGGGAGTGATGTGTCATTTTCGTTCAGCGTGTTAAGAGTGATGTGTGTTTTACAAAAATGTTAGTGGTTTTTGTTTGAGTGTGTAAAGCTTCTAATTTTTACATGTATAGAACAAACAAACACACACAAAAACCACTAACATGTATGTTTGATTTAATTGGCCCGGTGTACAACATAAGTAAAGCTTCTAATGTTTACATTTTACAGAACAAACACTTATGTTGTACACACGGCCAAGTATATCAAGTATATCAAACAGAAATGTTAGTGGTTTTTGTTTGTGTGTTTGTTTGTGTGTTTGCTGCTGCGCCGGTGTACAAAAGCTGACTGACTACACTGAATACAAAAGCTAACAATCACATATCTAGGCGTAGGGACATTTTACTCGATAGACCAATCACACACAACTGCCACACGATACAGGATCCCTCTCACGTGCAAACCGACCCATCCGCCGAACACGTTACTCCAAGGTGTAACTCATCCCGCAGAAGGGACCGACTGCACGAGAGAGGGAACTGAGCGCACTCACACACATTTAAACTTTATTTATTCTAAATAACACAAAATGTAACAATGTAAAAATGTAGAAATTAGATCTGAAGGCCAATCAAACATCGCTGAATAAAAATAAAAACATGGTAAGTTATTGGAACGTTTACGACAAAACAAACCACTTCCAAATACGTCTACCGACTGAACTTTATAAAGTGGAAAGACAGACAGACAAACAGTTATGACACAGACACTAAACTTAGCTGAGAAAGCGTTGCTGATGCTCAGTTTTTGGCAACAATAATGGTCAAAGTCCTCGGAAGTTTGAAAAGTTAACAGTCTATCTGTTTTTGAATTCAAATATCGCTGAGTTTCCAGTCAACACCAGCAAAAATGTATTGGGATGACACAAATTCAAAGTTGCACCGCTACCTCAAAAAAGAGATACACAATGTTCTGCAAAATTGTATCGCGCTGTGTGTGTGTGTGTGTGTGTGTGTGTGTGTGTGTGTGTGTGTGTGTGTGTGTGTGTGTGTGTGTGTGTGTGTGGTTTTGTGTGCGTGTGTGTGTGTGTGTGTGCGTGTATGTGCGTGTATGTGCGTGCGTGCGTGCGTGCGTGCGTGCGTGCGTGCGTGCGTGTATGTATGCGCCTGCGTACGTGAGTGCGTGCGTGCGTGTATGCGGCGTGCGTGCGTGTGTGTATGCGTGCACGCGTGTGTGTAGAAGGTCCCAACAACCACTCGATGTGTAATTCTGTGATTTTGCCATTCTGCCATCGTTATATAGCATATTCCCCTAATTTTTCCCGAATCAGACAGACCAATTAGCGGTGTCGGTGCATATTTGCTACCCCTTGCATAACTACTTACGATTTGCCAAGAGCTACAACTGGCCGATGAGTGGTTGAGCTAATCATATTTTTTTGTTGCTAGGCTACGAGCAAGCTGACAGGGTTTATAGCCAGCCAACAGAAACATGCGGAGGAAGATGGCAAATAACAACAACGACGCCCTAAAGCAATGGAAAATTATACGCCTTCGGAGACTATCTGATTATTGTGTTTTTCCTTTATTTCATTTTCAGATTTCTTTGTTTAGTCCGTAATCGGTTGCCTGAATAATGTATTTAAATGCCTGTGTGAATGAATCTAGGTGATTCGATTCGATTCCTTAGTTCTGTCCTGCCAAACGGAAACAGCGGATGTGCATGCTGTTTCTGAATATATTCATTTATGACCGTTCCAACAAAACAAAGAAAAGAAAAAGAAAATAAGCGAGAAAAAGGGTAGAGGTTAGAAGAAAAAAGAAGACATCAAAGATGAAGATGAAGAAAAATAAGGAATAGTCAGGAAGACAGTCAAAGGGACATACCCCCCCCCCCTCCCCAAAAAAAGAAAAGAAACAAAATAAGAAAAAAAAATTAAGACAGAAACAAGATACATAAACAACAACGTCAACGACAACAACAACAACAACAACAACAACAACAACAACAACAACAACAACAACAACAACAACAACAAATAAACACATGAATTCAATATTAATAAACAGCACGATGATTCGTTCTGTTCTGTTCACCGTTTACATTGTTTAAATGTAAGATTGTATTCGACATTACCGGCAATATTCTGTTACGTTTCAGATCATCTATTCTCTGAATTCATTCTCTCTGCAACGACTATTAACAAACAGACACAATAAAGAAAAGTCTGTTCATATATATATATATATATATATATATATATTAAAAGAGTATTCATACTTTTATTGCAAACAAAACCGCCCCAAAGCTCTTTTAAAATAGTCATGGGCATGAGCTCCCCTCCACATATGGCTTGTGTGAAACAAATATTTTGAAACGGAACCCTTGAAATGATCCCTTCAAGGTATTTTTGCTTGGCCCGCACACTTTTGAAACGTTTTATTTTATTTTATGTTTGCATTTTCCTCTTACATAAAACAGATAACCGCTGCAGGGCCTTAATCCCATTTTGAAATTGATTGCTTTTAAATGCTGTAATGCTTTCCAAAACAACTGTATCTCTCTGGTGTATAAGACTGCTTTTTTTGTATCATGTTTGCTCTGTCAACTTGCGTTAAAATGACATTTACATTTTGCTCTCATAATACATGTTTAAATTGTGCCGCCTTTGTCCTATAGAACACAAATCAATCCAAAACATAACTACGCGTGACGGAGGGATATTCTGTTTAAACGCAGAACAAAAGTAAATCACAAAAAGGGAAAGACACAATGTCGATTATGTTATCGGGTTTTAGGGGTTGGCTAGTACTTTCACAATTTTGTTGAGCAGATATCATTATTGAAACTAACTAAACTATTTGATTATGTATCGATTTAACATATCTCTTCTTTCAGCCATGGGACGCCAGATTGCGACTAAAACTCTTATCCAGGCGGCTGGCCAATATAGGTAAAATAAGAAAACAAGAAAGCAACACAATGACCGCTTGCTGGAGTGATTTTGAATTATTTGTATCAATTAATGTATGTTTTCAAATATGCCACGATATAATGGCTTAAACGAAATTATTTCATAACAAATGACCAAGGTGCACAGAGACTACCCAGGCTGTTCATTTTTTGGCTCACGTAAGTGTAGCCTATGCGATGCTAACTTTTGTCTGTCTGTGCGTGCGTGCGTGCGTGCGTGCGTGCGTGCGTGCGTGCGTGCGTGCGTGCGTGCGTGCGTATGTATGTATGTCTGTGGTAGAAACTTTAACATTTGACTGAACACCGAAATACTAATTTTACCTGGTTATTATTCAAGCAACAGCTTTAAAGTATTGAAGCAATGATCAACATTTCGTCGGCACGTATGTAGTTAAAGTGTGTATCCAAAGTAAACGGGTGGTGGGGTTGTTTTTTTTTTTTTTTTTGGGGGGGGGGGAGTAAAAACAGCTGACTGGTTTGTGTCGTGTGTGGTATGTAGACCAGGTCAGGGGTCAAGGTTAGGTCAGATCGCGTGAAGGATTGTGGTATAGATACATTTATCACCGAGCTGCAGTTCGCCGATTCGGAGAACACGATTTCACATTGTTCGGTTTCGTAGCTCCAGAAAAATAGATAAAGAAGATACCAAAGGAGATGTCCTACAGGTTAATCTGCACAGCGTGTTTCCAGTGTCTGCGCGAGGAAGCACTGTCGAAAGCGCAGTGTCGATCTGGCCATCTGGCAGTCGTGTCCCCGTAAGTAGGCTACAGACAGACAGATCTAGATCTAGTGTCTCGCACTCTTGCACCGTGTCACCTATGCTTACTGTGCGTGTGTATGTGTGACGGAGTGATTGAGTTTGTGTTACTGTTTGTCGATTTCTTACGTGAGCCTTGAAGGCTTCGCCTCTTGTTTTTGGTATGTGACCAAGTGGAGGAGTGGTCTTACCCCATGTAAAAGCCTAGTCAAATCTGAAACGGTGAGGCTAAGTGTTTAGACAAGGTAAAGAGTGTGCCTTTAATCAGGGATGTAGAGGAGTGAATAACTGAAGTGAGATGTATGTGTATTTTAACAATAACCATAACAACAAGAAATTCCTATGAGGTAGGAAAAACACCCCCGTCAAAGGGAAATAACCTTCTCAGTTGGTGGCAGTGACTGAGTGAGAATGGTTATTTCCCTTTGACCATGAAGATGTCCCTGTATAAGTCCTTGTATAATTTTAATCCACCAATAACTCCCTAACCGTGTGTTTGACTGGTCCCAATTTTTGTAAGGACCGTCTCAGGAATGTATAGAACCTGTTCACACAAGTTTGGTGACGATCGGTCCGTTCATTCTGGAGATCTATATGCGAACACAAACACACAAACACACAAACACCCAAACACACAAACACCCAAACACACAAACACCCAAACAAACACATCGAGCGAAACCTATACACACCCCTATACCGGGGGTGTAATAACAACACTTTATTGTCCATTACAATACTACATAGAAATGGGAAAAAAATGCATTGACACACTCAGCCTGCCTATAAACGCTTTATAACGAACATTTGATACGAATTATAAAGACATTCACTGATAAGACAAGAACTCAGTCATACAACATAGGTACACATATAACAACAAGCACACCTATCATATTACCAACACCACTGACCCAGAGTACTGTCATCTTATAATGTAATACAATTACAGATAAAACCGTGATGGGTATAAGTCAGACTTGGGCTTGCGTACCCGGCAAATAACACGTTGTTGAACTTCAAGACACTCAACGCCCCAATTATCTCGTTCTTCCTAAGCTGCTTTAGATTGTATATCCAGTCGCAAACAATAGCAAGGAAACGTCAGCATTAAAGATAGAAATAGATGAGCAGAGTGTGTGTTGCACGAGACATCCACATTCATAGAAAAAGCATATCAGACCGTGGGTCTTATTTTGGTAACATGCGTGTATGGGAGCTATAAAACATGCGTTCTATGGTCCCGATGATTAATTGTCATGTCTGCAGTTGCTTAGACTCTGCAGAACAAAAGGAGATTGTGAGAATAAAGCATTAGGCCTAAAATCCAATAATGAGAACGCTCTCACACACGGACGCACGCACGCGCGCATGCACGCACGCACGCACGCACGCACGCACTCGCACACACACACACACACACACACACACACACACACACATACACACACACACACACTCTCACACACACACACTCACACACACACACACGCACGCACGCACGCGCACGAAAATCATTACAAAAGTAGAAGCCTTTTCTGTCATAGACTTATGACGGTGCACAATCGGGACACCAACGCTAAAAAACGTCCCCACTAACCATGTTCACATTCATTGAATAAATCATGGTTAGACAGGAGTGACGTTTCCGGCAAATCATGACTTGTGTATCTAAATTTGGAATGAAACAAACAAGAATGGTATGCTATTGAACATGACATACAAACACTTACAATACAGATAATAAACGTATCTGAGGAATTGTCCAAAAAACTTTAGTGAGTTTCTGGGACAATTTCTCATATACGTTCATTATCTGTATGATAAGTGTTTGTCTGTTTGTCTGTGCACTTCAAAAGACCGCTAGGTCGTAGTACAGTGCATTTAACGTTTTGTGTTGTCAAAACATTCCATTTTAGTTGTGTTGATTCTGAATGTTGGAACGAAGGCAGTCAGTCAGTTTCTGGATATCTAAATTCGAGCATAGCGAATATCGGTTGATCTTTTTTTGTTCAAACTTGCTAGAGCATATTTTTTTTGTTAATGTGTCACGCGGACTTAGAAAGTTTGTTAAGTTTGTTTGTTATCAATATGTTTACAAATAGAAAGAGGATTACAGGTTATGGTCCCTATTTTCGAAGCGTGCGCGTGTAAAGCCTGAAATGGTCCTTCTTCTAGAGCCTGACGACTAACTTGGTGTCTCGTAGGCTGTTTTGGTTTTAAGGAATTAGGTGAATAAAAAGAGAACTTGGACATTGTAAGATAAAACCAATGATACATCCTACTTTTCTGTTACACCGCCATGTACACCCCCCCCCCCCCCCCCCCCCTCCGCCCCCCCCCCCCCCCCCTCCGCGGAAAAAAAAGATGTTCACAAAGTAATTGAGGGTAGTTGTTTCAAAACAACTATTAAACAACTGCAAGAACATCTTGTTCACATACACACTGTTTTTCCATTCACAACCATAATGTTTCGATTGGAATGTTTTTTTTCTCATACACATGACGAAAACAAACTCCGCAGAAAAAAGCGTTTGAAACCTCTCTTCCTGCAACAAAAGTGTATCGATGACGAACGGAGTCTTGCCAACAAAAATATACCTTTTACAACAACTTCTGTTGAACATCCACAATGCACAGTCAACTCTAGCCTCTATTTCATTTTCATTTTTCATTTTTCATTTTCATTACTTTATTGTCCCATCGCTGGGAAATTCGGGTCGCTTCCTCCCAGTGGAAAGCTAGCAGCAACGGAGTCGCGCTACCCAGGTGTCTGCGTGTTTAGGTGTATTCAGCCACCTGCACTTATGGCAGAATGACCAAGGTCTTTTACGTGCCATTGTGATGACACGGGGGTGGGACATGGCTTCCGTCTCTGGGTCTGCACATAAAGTTGACCCGTGTCCGTCCCGGCCCGAATTCGAACCTGCGACCTTTCGATCACAAGTCCAGTGCTCTACCAACTGAGCTACCGCCCCCCCCCCCCCCCCCCTATTTAGACGACCGTTTGCAGTATCTGCTTTTAGCAAGACCATCACAAAACAATGATTTGTTAGCGTTGCACTCAGACAATTTCACACTCATCAATTTTTGAACGACAGAGCTAGTGATCCTGCTATTATAAGTACGAAGAAGATAAAGACCGGATTTTCATAAAAGGTATCCGTTGAGAGAACATTTAAAAGAAACATTACTACCACTTCTTCAACGTTTAGGTGTATGCGTACGCCAGTACATTGTTTTATTTTCTCGCGTTCATGCGTGCGACAGTAACAATATATAAAATTATGTCACGTTTTCTTAAGCCATACATTTTGTTTTTTTGTTTTTAAAATATTCGGAGTTAATGCAGTTGTTACAAAGTTACATGAATATTTTGAGAGAGATCACAGACTTGCAGTTATCAAGTTATCAATATTTTACGCATTTGTGACTGCCGTAACAAACTGTGTTACCCACAAAAAGATACACACACACACACACACACACACACACACACACACACACACACAAAACACACACACACACACACACACACACACACACACACACACACACACACACACACACACACACACACACACACACACACACACACAAACTACGTGTGTTTTAAAACTTCGTCAATCGACAAAGAAAAGCTGAGAGCATGCTAAAGCCTTCTATTTATGTGTCTGGACTTTTATTTTAGTGGTCCTCCCACGGGCGCGCTTGTCTTTGGCACTAAATAACTGGATCAATGTCCAACCTATTACCGCCAATTTCTTGTTTAGTTCGACCTTGTTTTGTAGTTTTCCGAACTATACACAACAACGAGGCTTTAACCCATGTTTGGCAATAAGTAACTCGATCAACCTTTCACAACACTACCAACGATTTCTCAGGTTGGGCTTGTTTGGCGGTTTTCTAACTACAGGCTTCGGGAAGGTTTAACCTTTTCATTACCTTGAGTAAAACCTCTGATTTTGCGACGGCAGCGCGGTGATTTTTCTTTAGGAAAACCAGTCAATCGGCCAACGGTTCCTCAATTACTGGGAGTGACAGCTACCAGTCCACACACCGTCCGCGAGGGAAAATGAAATAGAAGAGGCACCGACAAATGATCATCAATATTTCTGTATTTCGAGGGGTTCTTGGACTGTTTCCTACCATCAGCCCTTCTTGTTGGTCAATCAGTGGGATCGACGGGTTGAATCAAGCTAACGAACGTACTTCGTCTGAGA
>NW_027129514.1:0-2361 GCF_037325665.1 Littorina saxatilis | reverse complement strand
CAATACATTAGCTCGGCAAAACAATGTTTTACAGAGCCAAATCTTCGTGATTTTGTCACAACAAACCATAATTCCGATAATGAACAACTGTATACAAAGAGAACATACCAATCAAGTTTATTTGTTCATAGGGAGAGAATATTTGGAGAGAGGCAGGGAGCGTAGGGGTCAAGTACGGCGGGAGGGAGGAGAGAGGGGGGGGGGGAGGAGGGAGATAGGGTTGTGTAGTGGTCACTCAGCGAATGGCAGGTGAAAGATTGCGAGTGGACGCTGGTCAGTTTGAGGAGGAAATGAGAGATTTATTGCGTGGAGGGCGGACAGAAAAACAAACAGTTTAATTGTAAGCAGTGTAGAGAGTGTTGATATTCAACTGATTGGCGTACTCACTTGCCACGCCAGTCGCTGCCAGGTCTGTGTATGAGGACGCTGAACGAGCGTGATCAGACAAAGACAGATAAAACAAGACGAGAGCGAGCAACTGCTTTGGTAGAAGATTGATAAGAAACAAAAAATAAACGGCAGGAGAATTAATAGTCAGTCAGAGAGGGACAATACTTTATGTTAGAATAGGAGTGAAAAGCGAATACTCACTGTTAGAAGAGTGTGCGATTGAACACAAGAAGATTGAAAAGAGAAGATGTTGTGTTGGCCGTTGAGTTCGTTAAGGGACTATGATGATAGCTGTTCATTTTTTGACTTATCACCCTGCTGGTGGGAGTTTTATACAATTGCACGTCAGCATTTCACTTCGTGTACGTGTGTGTGTGTGTGTGTGTGTGTGTGTGTGTGTGTGTCTGTGGTTGTATTATTTGTCTAAAAAAGACTGTCTTAACTTTCTCACTGTACTTGTGTCTGTCTGTCCGTCCATCTGCCTGTCCATATATCTGCTCACACCTGATACAATTATAGCGGTCAGCATAACAAACACAACACTATCACGTTGCGTGTCGTTGTTCGCTTTTTATATTTAGTCAAGTTTTGACTAAATATTTTAACATCGAGGGGGAATCGAAACGAGGGTCGTGGTGTATGTGCGTGTGTCTGTCTGTGTGTCTGTCTGTCTGTGTGTGTGTGTGTAGAGCGATTCAGACTAAACTACTGGACCGATCTTTATGAAATTTGACATGAGAGTTCCTGGGTATGAAATCCCCGAACATTTTTTTTCATTTTTTTGATAAATGTCTTTGATGACGTCATATCCGGCTTTTCGTGAAAGTTGAGGCGGCACTGTCACGCCCTCATTTTTCAACCAAATTGGTTGAAATTTTGGTCAAGTAATCTTCGACGAAGCCCGGACTTCGGTATTGCATTTCAGCTTGGTGGCTTAAAAATTAATTAATGACTTTGGTCATTAAAAATCTGAAAATTGTAAAAAAAAAAAATATTTATAAAACGATCCAAATTTACGTTTATCTTATTCTCCATCATTTGCTGATTCCAAAAACATATAAATATGTTATATTCGGATTAAAAACAAGCTCTGAAAATTAAATATATAAAAATTATTATCAAAATTTTTTTTTCGAAATCAATTTCAAAACACTTTCATCTTATTCCTTGTCGGTTCCTGATTCCAAAAATATATAGATATGATATGTTTGGATTAAAAACACGCTCAGAAAGTTAAAACGAAGAGAGGTACAGAAAAACGTGCTATCCTTCTCAGCGCAACGAATACCCCGCTCTTCTTGTCAATTCCACGGGCACTGCCTTTGCCACGGGCGGTGGAGTGACGATGCTACGAGTATACGGTCTTGCTGCGTTGCGTTGCGTTCAGTTTCATTCTGTGAGTTCGACAGCTACTTGACTAAATATTGTATTTTCGCCTTACGCGACTTGTTACATTTAGTCAAGTTTTGACTAAATGTTTTAACATAGAGACGAGGGTCATGGTGTATGTGTGTATACGTGTGTGTGTGTGTGTGTGTGTGTGTGTGTGTGTGTGTGTGTGTGTGTGTGTGTGTGTGTGTGTGTGTGTGTGTGTAATTGTTGCTTATATTGATGTTATCGATTGTTTATCCAGCCAACAATGTTATTTCGCTTTTGAGACAATAAAGTATTATTGTATTGTATTATATCGCAGGACATGCCCCGTGATCAGATGTTGTCACCCGTCGTTTCTTTTTCGCTGTGGCTCAGTGAAGGAAATATCCCCCCATCTGTCTGGCGCCGAGTGAATAAAACCATTTGTATGCTTACACTTCAAATAGCACTTTACATTCTTGTGTGTGTGTGAGTGAGCCCGAGAGTGTGGCTGATTACAAGCTTGGATCGTGCACAGGAAAAAGGTGGGTGGACAGAATTTAAAGGGATAATACCTGAGAAAAAACAACCTCAGATCGCTTCCAAAGTCATGCTATA
>NW_027129513.1:0-4000 GCF_037325665.1 Littorina saxatilis | reverse complement strand
ACACACACACACACACACACACACACACGACACACACACACACATGACACACACACACACACACACACACACACACACACACACACACACACACACACATATTCATATATGGGTAATATTCTCCAGAGCTCAGGTACCATTTTGTGACTTCCATCCTCAGGCCTTTAAATGATTATAATGTATTATGAGTGAGACAAAAGACATTTAAGGATTTGCAGATCTTGCTCTTTCTGTTTATCTCTTTTCCTTATTGTTTTTTCTTTTTTTCACAGAGTTACAAAAAAAGCTATTGATGCTTGACATGTCTTACCATTTCCATCTTTGTTTGCAGGTTTTTTACCCGCCTTTACTGCAGCATTTTTTCGTTCCCAACTTCCTCAACTGCTGGCTAGGCAAGCGAGCGCTGGAAAGAATTTTTGTGAGTACATGCATGATGGCTATGGGCACATGGATATGGGTCATTCTCAGAAATGGTGGTACAAAGTGTTACATACAAAGTAAAAAATAAAGTGTCAAGAAATACAAAATTAAGTAGATGTGCAACGCAAAGGCACTGCATACCCCAGCGAAAGACAAACCTCTCTCTCTCTCTCTCTCAAACACACACACACACACACGAACACACACACACTTCATACACACAAAACACACCCCGGCCATACGCACATATAGACAGACGGACATAAACACCTTTACAAACAAACACACATACACACACACATACACTTACGCACACACACACACCCACCCACTCTCTCTCTCTCTCTCTCTCTTTCTCTCTCTCTCTCTTTCTCTCTTATACAGACACACACCCACACACACACACTGTATGCTTACATACGCACGCACACACACCCACACACACACATCCATCCACACACACACACACGCACACACACACACACATTGACTCACACAAATCTCATACACACAAAACACACACTCATACGCACATAGACCGGCACGGTTGGCCTAGTGGTAAGGCGTCCGCCCCGTGATCGGGAGGTTGTGGGTTCAAACCCCGGCCGGGTCATAGCTAAGACTTTAAAATTGGCAATCTAGTGGCTGCTCCGCCTGGCGTCTGGCATTATGGGGTTAGTGCTAGGACTGGTTGGTCCAGTGTCAGAATAATGTGACTGGGTGAGACATGAAGCCTGTGCTGCGACTTCTGTCTTGTGTGTGGCGCACGTTATATTTCAAAGCAGCACCGCCCTGATATGGCCCTTCGTGGTCGGCTGGGCGTTAAGCAAACAAACAAACAAATATGCACATAGATAGTCGGACACACACACCTTTACAAACAAACACATATACACACTCATACACACACAAACATACACACAAACTCATGCACACACACATTCACACACACACACACACACACTCTCTCTCTCTCAAACACACACACACGCACACGCACACACACACACACACCCCAAGTCACACACACACACACACACACAATGACATACACACACTCACTCACACGCACTCACTCACTCTCTCACAAAAATCTTCATACACACAAAACACACACCCATGTATACGCACATATGGACAGACGGACATACCCACCTTTACAAACAAACACACATACACACACACACATATGCCCACACACACACACTTACACACACACGAGTACAGACTCATGCACGCGTGTACACACACACACACACACACACACACACATACACACACACACACACAAACAGTAACACTAACACCGATGTGCACAAAATGAACACAAACACACACACTGCGCGAGAGAGAAAGACTACAGGGAGGCATGACGTCATGATGCATTAATTGACGTCAAAGACTTTCGACCGTGACGTATTCTTCTTACGCGAGCTTTATCCATAGACTTGGAAACTACGGAATTTCTACCCGTCCAAAGCAGCCTTGGGTGGCGTTTGCTGAAAAAATGGGGGCGACTATTGCACCCACCGTATTTTTGTTAGTATGGTCCCAATTTTAGGTGAACTTCCATCTCCAACTGTAGCACGTAGCCGGGCACAAAGAATCCTTCTTTATCATGTATTATTCGGTATGCACATTTCTCAAGTCGATTACAGTATAGCGTTCACGGGATACCTCCAGCTTCGCTGGGATAATTGTTTTTACTATGAAGTCTATTGTTTGCTATACATAATAATGCAAAAATTAGACAAAAAGAGTTATTGGTTGCTGAATAAGAGACGTTTTAAAGTGTTGTATTTACGTGATGAATGTTGTAACATGGAAACCAAATTCCAACTTTAAACCACCTAAGCCTTCAATCCTTTGTGCATTTTTTATCAGTTCTGCAGTATTTTTGTGTTCTACCCAACACATTCTAGTTATGAAAGGTAAGGACTTCAACTAATATTGGTAAAAAAATGACATTTGGAACTGACTAAGGTGAAAGTCGTAACACAGAAACGAAATGCTTGAACCACTTTCGGTTCCTGTGCAACAGACATGAATCTGCACTGTTTGGCCTTTCTTGCCGGCAAAACCCGTCTGACCGAAAATAACTACACAAAACACAATTCGTCAGAGTTTGCTGTATTTGTTGAAAGTTCCTGTTGCGTTCAGATTACCCATTTTAAGTACTTGTTGAATGTCGAACATCGACGATCAGAAGATACGAGAACTTCTTGGCTACTTTGTTGCCGCTAAACTTCGCGCGTTGAGAAACTGTTGCACTCGATATCTTTCCGACGCTACATTGTCGCCAACCGCGGTGTGTAAGTTTGTGACAAAGCTTTGCAGGCTCGACAATTTAGTAAAAACCATCTTCAGTCGTGACGTAGGTCAGGAAACGACGCCATGAGTTTCAGCAAATGATATGATTCTGGTGTTTTCTGTGAATATTTGGCTGTGATTCAAAGGACTATTTTCTTGTTCGAACTTCCTGCGCGCCAAAGAGCTAAAAATAGCCGTGATGTGGCAAAGTCATGCAGCACATTGCTGTCCGATGTTCGGGCGTCGAGTCTGGAAACGATGCGTTACGACATTCAAAATTTTTTGTTCGAAGCCCCTAACTTCAAATTCAGCGTGAGTTTTTGCAAAGATGTGTTGCTACGTCCAATACTGACGTCCTGACTGTCGATTGCAGTAATTTGTTGGTGTTTGCATGTTTGCATTTAGCCATGAGACTGAAAATATTGTTGATCACGAAAGTTGTGTAACGCTTCGGCGATCCGGAAACGGCCGAACTTCGCAATTGAAAAGCACACAAAAACAACACCAACGTATAGAAACCATTTTTATTGACATACAACAATGCTTTAATGTCTCAGGAATAGATTCAGATGAAAAAAGTCGTGGTAGAAATAATTTTAATTTACTTTTTCATGATTTCAAATGTGTCACCCCTCTCACTCTCACTGTACCACCATTTCTGAGAATGACCCATATACACACCTACATCCATGCACCTAGTACCTACATCCATGCACATAGGAACATGCTCACAAAAATATCTCATTCAAACTGTCACGAAGTGGTTTGCATGTGAATTTATTATGCGTGTTCTGCCCTTTTGCACTGTCTCTACCCTTTCACACCAAACACTTCAAAAACAGAACTTGGGAGGATGCAGGCTCATTATTTCCTCAACCAAAAACAACATTATACTTCTTCACTTTACCTACATCAATACGAAACAACTTTTCGACACACAGTTCGCACAATCCTCCAACTTTCACTCAAGGCATGTAAATACCTATTATAACAATACTTTCTCAAATATAGATTAACGCACACAAGAAGGTACCAACAGACACTCACGAGTTCGTATCACGGCTCACTGCATGTCGCCAGTTCACTTACTTGTCTCGCTGAATCGTCGTAGAATAATGAATTCAGATGCCAACACACAGAGATGCTAACACACACCTTTCGCTGAAGATGCCAACACACACCTTCCACTGAAGATGCCAACCCGCACCTTTCACTGAAGATGCCAACACACATCTCATGGAAGATGCCCACACACACCTTCCAGGTTTCT
>NW_027129512.1:15000-20000 GCF_037325665.1 Littorina saxatilis | reverse complement strand
GAAGCAAATCAATTAGATGATAGATACGCAAATCAATAAGATGATAGATACAAAACAAGAGAAACCGAAACGCAGAAAAAACTTATCATGATATGTTTTCAACAAAATATCAATGAAACATAACATGTATGCAATGACACCGGTGGCACGTTGACCGACAAATGCAATTCACTTCAACAGCAAGAAGAATAAGGATCAGATAAGCGAGTGCAAATGGAATATTGACAATCTCTTTTGCCGAATACATCAAGCGTGTTGTTGCAACGTTTTGGATTGCTTTTGATATCACTTACGTTCTTAAGAGTAGTTTTGGAACAGGAAGAAGTTACTATCAAAACTGACGGCCGATTAAGGTAGCATTCCCTAATCGTAAAATAACTTCTGGCTTGCGACATTGTCTCGCTTGTGTCTTCCTAACGAGCTTCTCGACAATATGTCAGATAAGCTTATTTTCTGTATAATAAGTGTTCGTTTGTCTGTCCACTTAAAAGACAGCTGGGTCGAAGATCAGTGACCGTAACGGTTTGTTTCGTCATAATATAACGTTCCTATAACATACTTAAAAAAATAAAAATCTGAATTTTGGAACGCTGGCAGTCTATTTCTTCTGAATTTTGGAACGTTGGCAGTCTATTTATTCTGAATTTTGGAACGTTGGCAGTCTATTTATTCTGAATTTTGGAACGTTGGCAGTCTATTTATTCTGAATTTTGGAACGTTGGCAGTCTATTTATTCTGAATTTTGGAACGTTGGCAGTCTATTTATTCTGAATTTTGGAACGTTGGCAGTCTATTTATTCTGAATTTTGGAACGTTGGCAGTCTATTTATTCTGAATTTTGGAACGTTGGCAGTCTATATATTCTGAATTTTGGAACGCTGGCAGTCTATTCTTGTTGTTGATTCCTTCTGTCTAGCATTAAAGACACACTCGTTACCGTGGACACACCAAGTTTGGCTCGGCAGCTCAGGTTTGGCCAGGGTGTTGTTTGTAGTTGTTTTACATGGGAGTGCACAACCCCTCCATCTGTACACATACCAAGATTCAACATCCTGACAGCTCTCTGTCAGAATATGGATTGTTGTATGGATTAATTTCGAAAATTATCACTAGTGGCTTTTAAGAATTGAACTTTAAAAAAAAGTCTTACTCTGAAGAGAAAGAATCCTGGCTGTTGGTTCGTTGTGTGTGACCAAGTGGAGGGATTATCTTTACCCCTACCAGCCAGACCGGACCTGAGACGGGTAGTCGAATTGTTTACACGGGAAGCTATGTGCCTTTAAAATTCAATTGTTTGTAATCTCTCTTGTCGATCGAATCTCTGCGGGAAAAAAACCTCGCAAAAGGCTGACCTGGAAGAAGCCTGGAAGCACAGGAAATATAAGTGTAGGTACTCGATGACCGGATTGTGTCGTTGAAGTCGAAGTGTCCATACAAATAGCCAAATATATCGATCTGTAAAGCGTACTGACGTGTTTTTTTGTTTTTGTTTTTTCCCGGGTGAAGATATAACCTATTGACGTGGGTTTTTTTCTCCGGGGTGAAGATAAAAATAGCCAAATATATCTATTTGTAAAGCGTACTGACGTTGTTTTATTTCTTTTTTCCGGGGTGAAGACACAAGTTCCAAATATCGATTTGTAAAGTGTACTTGTTATATGAAGTCTTATATCGCGCGCGTATCTCCAGACTCGGACTCAAGGCGCAGGGATCTATTTATGCCGTGTGAGATGGAATTCTTTACACAATACATCACGCATTCACATCGACCAGCAGATCGCAGCCATTTCGGCGCATATCTTACTTTTCACGGCCTATTATTCCAAGTCACACGGGTATTTTGGTGGACATTTTTTATCTATGCCTATACAATTTTGCCAGGAAAGACCCTTTTGTCAATCGTGGGATCTTTAACGTGCACACCCCAATGTAGTGTACACGAAGGGATCTCGGTTTTTTGTCTCATCCGAAAGACTAGCACTTGAACCCACCACCTAGGTTAGGAAAGAGGGGAGAAAATTGCTAACGCCCTGACCCAGGGTCGAACTCGCAACCTCTCGCTTCCGAGGCAAGTGCGTTACCACTAGGCCACCCACCCTGTACTGACGAATGTTTTCCTTTCCGGGATGAAGATGATGATGATGATGCTTCATGTCATAAAGGCCTTGTTGGTGTGCCTATTAAGGACTAGATAATAACATTTGATGGCATCATTTAACGTAACATTTGTTTAAAAACCTCGTAGGACCAAACAAACCACAGGACTGGGATATGTTTAATAAAAAAAATAAAAAAACTATGTATGTAAGATAGTTGTTAGAGGATTCCAATGTGTTTTTCTTTCTTGGGGAAGGACTATTAAGAGACATAATCTATAATTGGAGCATAATATGATAACAATGATAACATCCACAGCCACCTTTCTTTCTCTCTCTGCCTCTCTCTCACTCTCTGTTCCTCCTCCTCTTCTCTCTGTTCCTCCTCCTTCGCCTCACTACCAACAGTCATGCCCCCACCTTCCCTCGAACTTCACCCTCGCTTGCAGATCTCATCAAGTGATCGTGAGAGCAACCAGAATCTCTAAACCGTCATACCAATCTCCCGAGAGAGCACTTCCGCTGAAAATCTACAAGTTTCGCTTTCAGTCCGCGGGAACAAGGGCGACCACTGGAATAGACAATGACAGAGTTACGACCCCTGACGAATCAGAAGTGTTAAGGGCCGTCGCCATGCGTCGCTAGGAGAGAAAAGAGACTCAATAACAAGTTTTAGCATTTTTCTCTGCGGACATCTCCCTGGGGGTGCAAATATGACAGTAGCGATGCCTTTTTAGAATTCATGAATGGAGTCGCTGCCTTGTAAGTTATCTTCATGAATATATTGATTCTTGAAAAGCTACCGCGCTGAACCGGCCCTGAAGTTACACAGTCTACAGATCTGTGTAAGGCTGAACATTTGCAGAGACTTTTTTTTCGGCAGAAAATTCAACATTTCAAAAGAGGAACAAGGAGTGAAAAATAGCCAATCACTGTCATTCCTATGTGTCTACGTTACATCTGTAATGATGCGCCCCCCCCCCTCCCTCAATGAGGACAGCAAATCTTCATAAAGGTCCCGTGTCAATTGTTGTATATTTCTTTTAGCACAACCAGTTCGAAGAAAAATCATGAATGACAGGGCAGTTAGGTTTTGTCCAAAATACAAGTTTAATTACTAAAAGCACAAAGCACTAAGCGATGGAAGGACAGCTGCTTTGAAAGAACATCTGGGCTGAGATGCACGAAGCGAAACAGGGGGCCACCCAGTTGGGTGGGAGCCAGCCGTGAGGTTCGGTTGGTTGAAATCACCACAAATACCAATTCCAACCAAACAGACCTAGTGGCTGGCTCCAACCCAATTGGATGACACTAAGTTTCGCTTTGTGGACCTGAGCCTTGGGCCCGGGGTGTTGGATTGGTTGAAATTGAGATTGTATGTGATTTCAACGAATCAGACCCCACGGTTTGTTCTTGCCCGATTGGGTGGCAAGGGTGTTGTCCTCGTGTAGCACACACCACTGCACTTTACCCAAGACGTTCTATGGCAAGGGTGTTGTCCTCGTGTAGCACACACCACTGCACTTTACCTAAGACGTTCTATGGCAAGGGTGTTGTCCTCGTGTAGCACCCACCACTGCACTTTACCTAAGACGTTCTATGGCAAGGGTGTTGTCCTCGTGTAGCACACACCACTGCACTTTACCTAAGACGTTCTATGGCAAGGGTTTTGTCCTCGTGTAGCACACACCACTGCACTTTACCTAAGACGTTCTATGGCAAGGGTTTTGTCCTCGTGTAGCACCCACCACTGCACTTTACCTAAGACGTTCTATGGCAAGGGTGTTGTCCTCGTGTAGCACACACCACTGCACTTTACCCAAGACGTTCTATGGCAAGGGTGTTGTCCTCGTGTAGCACACACCACTGCACTTTACCTAAGACGTTCTATGGCAAGGGTGTTGTCCTCGTGTAGCACACACCACTGCACTTTACCTCAGACGTTTTATGGCAAGGGGGTTGTCCTCGTGTAGCACACACCACTGCACTTTACCTAAGACGTTTTATGGCAAGGGGGTTGTCCTCGTGTAGCACACACCACTGCACTTTACCTAAGACGTTTTATGGCAAGGGTGTTGTCCTCGTGTAGCACACACCACTGCACTTTACCTCAGACGTTCTATGGCAAGGGTGATGTCCTCGTGTAGCACACACCACTGCACTTTACCTTAGACGTTCTATGGCAAGGGTGTTGTCCTCGTGTAGCACACACCACTGCACTTTACCTAAGACGTTCTATGGCAAGGGTGGTGTCCTCGTGTAGCACACACCACTGCACTTTACCTTAGACGTTCTATGGCAAGGGTGGTGTCCTCGTGTAGCACCCACCACTGCACTTTACCTAAGACGTTCTATGGCAAGGGTGGTGTCCTCGTGTAGCACCCACCACTGCACTTTACCTAAGACGTTCTATGGCAAGGGTGGTGTCCTCGTGTAGCACCCACAACTGCACTTTACCTAAGACGTTCTATGGCAAGGGTGTTGTCCTCGTGTAGCACACACCACTGCACTTTACCTCAGACGTTCTATGGCAAGGGTGTTGTCCTCGTGTAGCACACACCACTGCACTTTACCTAAGACGTTCTATGGCAAGGGTGTTGTCCTCGTGTAGCACCCACCACTGCACTTTACCTCAGACGTTCTATGGCAAGGGTGTTGTCCTCGTGTAGCACCCACCACTGCACTTTACCTAAGACGTTCTATGGCAAGGGTGTTGTTCTCGTGTAGCACCCACCACTGCACTTTACCTCAGACGTTCTATGGCAAGGGTGTTGTCCTCGTGTAGCACCCAACCACTGCACTTTACCTCAGACGTTCTATGGCAAGGGTGTTGTCCTCGTATAGCACACACCACTGCACTTTACCTAAGACGTTCTATGGCAAGGGTGTTGTCCTCGTGTAGCA
>NW_027129512.1:7500-12500 GCF_037325665.1 Littorina saxatilis | reverse complement strand
TCTCTTCCCTCCTTCCCTCTTTATCCCTCTATATCTCTCTCTGTTTGTCTCTCTCTCTTCCCTCTCTCCCTCCCTCCCTCTCTCTCTCTGTTGCCCTATCTCTTTCCCCTCTCTATGTCTCTCTCTTCCCTCCTTCCCTCTTTATCCCTCTATATCTCTCTCTGTTTGTCTCTCTCTCTCTTCCCTCTCTCCCTCCCTCCCTCTCTCTCTCTGTTGCCCTATCTCTTTCCCCTCTCTATGTCTCTCTCTTCCCTCCTTCCCTCTCTATCCCTCTATATCTCTCTCTGTTTGTCTCTCTCTCTGCTCTCTCTCCCTCCCTACCTCTCTCTCTCTGTTGCCCTATCTCTTTCCCCTCTCTATGTCTCTCTCTTCCCTCCTTCCCTCTTTATCCCTCTATATATCTCTCTGTTTGTCTCTCTCTCTGCCCTCTCTCCCTCCCTGCCTCTCTCTCTCTGTTCGTCTTTCTGTCTTTCTGTCTGTTTGTCTGTCTCTCCCCCTCCCTCTATCTTTCCCTCCCCCTCCTCTCTCTCTCCAAATGGATTCCTCGTTGGGCGGCGACTGAGTGGGTACATTAACCTTAGCGTGCGAAAGATAAGAGACCGAGTAACATAGGGTCATCTCTGACCAAAGTGTTGGTTCTCGATCACACGAGCTTTGCCTCTGATGAATTTGGAAGACTTAAGATTACAGTCGCTATTCTTACTGCATACATAAAAAGTGCGAGCAAGTGTCAAATTATAGCATATAACCTCGTCATGTCCCAAATAGACACTAGTTCTGGGCACAGAAAAACCAAGTTAGCATAGCATAGCATGTCAGCGATGCTTATGGGTAAAAATGAAGGTCTAAGTCGCCATCTTTACTGCAGTTCAATAAAAGGGTGTTGTTACAAAGACTTCGCCGCAGTGTCTTCCTGGTTTGCTGTTTCCCGTTTTACCGTTTCCCGGTCCGCTGTTTCCTAGTTTGCTGAAAGCAAGTACCGTAAACTGACTACCTTGCAAGTGTCCATTATCGAACAAACGCCCACGCCCTACCTTGGGTCAAAAACTGTAAACGCCCTTGTAAACGCCCACCCCCTACTTTTGAGCGAAATGTGTGCATTCGGGGGGAGGGCGCTCACAAGGTTTACGGTAGTTGTAGGAATTATCGACAGCACCGGTTCGCATTATAAGGGCAATACTGAATATGTATGCATCCGTGCTGCTTTCACGGGTATAGAATCCTGTCTCTCCAAAAGCTTGACGTACGGCGGGGGTGGCAGGGGAGACACACTAACAGTCGGAAACTGTATGCAGACACATATTTTGAAAGTCCCCGATCGTTCCCATTAGCACCCAAAAAAGGAGCAAGGCCTGCAGTGAGCGGTGCGGAACTATTTCTGAAGTCTCGGTGTGGGAGTATGGGCCATGGGAGGCAGGAGACATCGTTGAGTGAAGTGATTCAGTGCTTCGGGGCCCAGCCCATCAGGCACTATCACTTCTGATAAGAATTGGGTGTTTGGAGAAGAGAGAGAGAGAGAGAGAGAGAGAGAGAGAGAGAGAGAGAGAGAGAGAGAGAGAGAGAGAGAGAGAGAGAGAGAGAGAGAGAGAGAGATCAAATCAAATCAAATCAAATCAAATTTTATTTTTCGAGGGTTGTGGCATAAGCAGTTTTTTTCAACCAGCCCTCGCCCAGAGAGGGGACTAATCTAATCACATATTTACACGGATATTAACGTAGAAAAAAAGGTAGAGAAAAACAACAACATATGAATATTTACACATTACATATTATACACAAATATAAAGCGTCGTATATGTAACGTAGTGAAAACAATGCTGAATACACATGCATGAGTAAATGTGTTATTAATTTGAGTGTTTTTGTGTGGATATAATGAACACTGATGCTTTGGACAAATGAGAGAGAGAGAGAGAGAGAGAGAGAGAGAGAGAGAGAGAGAGAGAGAGAGAGAGAGATGTGTGTATGTGTGCGTGTGTGTGTGTGTGTGCGTATGTGCAAGTAAGTGTGTGCACTTTGAATGCGTGTGTGTATTTGTGTCTTCTCTGTCTCACATCTCATTTACTCTTCCTTTCAAATCTATTTTTTCCTGAGATGAGAGGGTGGGCGTAACCAATCGAATGCGAGGATGCTTCAGTACTTTTGAGGTCAATGCTATTTTAGCTATTTATGGACAGTTTGCGAACCTCTCTGACAACCCCTCACCCACCCACCCACCCACCCCCCACCCCTCCCGACCCCGCCCACACACCCCTCCCCTCCCTTCCAGAGCTTCATTAGCCATGAATGGGCAATTTGTGGTCTTCGTTTGTACAGAGGCAGAAAATAGCATGCTAACGACCTGCTTGAAGACTGTAAAGCTGTTAAAAGACTGACATTAGCGTGCGTAGGAGTCGTTCGCTATAACTGTGTGATGGGGACAGCGTTCTGAATTTTTTGTTAGCACAGTGTGTGTGTGTTAAAAGGTGGGGGGGGGGTGGTGGTGGTGGTGTTGCTGGTGTGCTTGTGTGTGTGTAAGTTTGAGGTGTGTTTGCGCGTGTGCATGCGTGCGATTGTGCGTGCGCGCGCGCGTGTGTCTGTTTGTGCGCGCGCGCGCGCGTGTGTGTGTGTGTGTGTGGATGTGACGTCTGTCTGTCGATCTGTCTATCTGCACGCGATTCATTCTATGAGCCGCTGCAGCGAATAGACTGCAACGCGCGTGCGAAGTGACCATTCAACACAATGGGGGAAACGTTCGGAAACGTAAACCATTTCTGGACTCGAATCGATGTCCGTGATTGACTGCGCCCGTGGCCTATTTCCAGCACTTGTGGTGTACCCCGGGCTTGACTGCATTAGGCCCGAGTCGTTTCAGTGTTGATGTCTCTCCGCTTCTTCGTCTCGATGAAAGCGGGTGGCAGGAGGCGTTGTGGTGAAAAGGGCAAGGTGGGTTGGGGGGGGGGGGGGGTTTATGCACACACCTTTATATCCAGAGAACACAGCCTGGCTGTTGATTGTTGGTAGAAGTTCAAGTGGACAGATTTGAGATGGCTGACATGATCATTCACTTGGGAAGAAGTGTATGTTTCACTACAGCGTTTTATTACACCCCCGGTATAGTTACACCCCCGGTATAGGGGTGTGTATAGGATTCGCTCCATTTGTTTGTTTGTTTGTTTGTTTGTTTGTTTGTGTGTTTGTGTTCGCATATAGATCTCAAGAATGAACGGACCGATCGTCACCAAACTTGGTGAACAGGTTCTATACATTCCTGAGACGGTCCTTACAAAAATTGGGACCAGTCAAACACACGGTTAGGGAGTTATTGGTGGATTAAAATTATACAAGGACTTATAGAGGAACATCTTCATGGTCAAAGGGAAATAACCTAAGTCACTGCCACCAACTGAGAAGGTTATTTCCCTTTGACGGGGGTGTTTTTCCTACCTCGTAGGAATTTCTTGTTTTGCTTGGCTTGATCGCTCTTCCTTTGATCTCCTTGATAGAATGGAAGTTTGTATGAGTGTTTTAACTCCTGGGAGCAGTTTGTACGAGCGGGAAGCTATCTTATCAGTTAAAAAGAGATGAGTTGTTCTTGTTTTGTTTTGTATGTGGAAGACAGTTACAATATTTGCTATCAGAGGAAAGAAAGAAACAAAGAAAAACAAGAAATTCCTTCGAGGTAGGAAAAACACCCCCGTTGGTCAAAGGGAAATAACCATTCTCACTGCCACCAACTGAGAAGGTTATTTCCCTTTGACCATTAATATGTCACTCTATAAGTCCTTGTAGAATCTTAATCCACCAATAACTCCCTAACCGTGTGTTTGACTGGTCCCACTTTTTGTAAGGACCGCCTCAGGAATGTATAGAACCTGTTCACCAAGTTTGGTGACGATCGGTCCGTTCATTCTTGAGATCTATATGCGAACACAAACACACAAACACACAAACACATCGACCGAAACCTATACACACCCCTATACCGGGGGTGTAACAACTATATACGCATTTCTTCTTTTTGTGAAGCTCTCTTATCAGTTTAACAGAGATGACTTCTGCTTGTTTTTTTGTTTTTTTTATTTTTTTTATATGTGAACGATAATTACACAATTTGACATCAGAAGAAAGAAAGAAAAAAAGAAAAACATGTATACGCATTTTTTCTTTGTTAAGAAAGAAAAGTCAGATCGTGTAGTAACGAATACCATTGCAACTCTGTTACAACCGAACATTCGAAACAGAAACAAGAAACTATATACAACTAGAAACGAACAAACTAATAATTGAATACGTCATACCGCGGTACCGTAACCGGACGTAAGAAAATCTGTTGTAAGCGGAAGATCGTTCACAAAACCCTACCCAAGCCTACGATCGATTTCAGAAAGCAGACCCTATAACCCTTTTATGGACGTGTTCACAAAACTCCATCAAAATCTCCATCTAAACTTTATATCCCTTAGACGAAACAGAACAAGATTGTCCCCAGGAGAAGAAAAACTTTCAAAAACGTTTCAAAATTCAGAATTAAAAAAACAAAACAAGAATAGCTAGTAGATGGAATATTTAATTATTTTGTTTGGTCAAAAATCAAACATTCCATTTGCTAACCATTTTTGTTTTTTTGTGATTTCCTTTAAAACAGCTACTTCACCCTGTATGTGCGCAAACACAAATGCACTCAAATGACCCTAAATAGAAACACGCTTTTCTCAAACGTTCGATCGTTCTCTGTTCAGAATACAAAGTACGCCAGTCCCCTTCAGGACAGGCTGTTTACAAAACTCCAACCCAACTATAGATCCCTTTCCGGAAATAGAGAATCCAGGTCGCCTCGTGTTTTTGGACTTGGCCATATTGACCAAATCAGTCTGTCTCGGATACCCTGATGGTTAAGGTGTCGCTTTGCCAGACAGATAGTCTCGGCCTTCCCCGACTGACTATCACCGTGAATGAGGACCATCAGTCGGGGAAAGCGACGATAAATAACGAAAGTTCTCTGAATTATTTTCGACATT
>NW_027129512.1:0-5000 GCF_037325665.1 Littorina saxatilis | reverse complement strand
GGAAAAACAAACACAATACTTTGGTGTTAAAAAAACATGTGCATGTTTCACTTGCAAGGAATGGTTGCTGACCTTCAGTTTAAAAAAAACCACGAAAAAACGAAAAAAGAAAAATAGACTCAGGAGTGTATACTGCCTCCGGCAGAAGCCTCGATGAAACATGCATCATGCATTAGACACAAATCGATTGTCCCAAGATAGGCAGCGACGCTCAAAGCCACACTGATACTTTAGCAGAGATATGCAGGTAATTTGCATAGTTTTGTAACAGGGCACAGCCACAGTAAACACAGAAACGGTTGTTTTGGAATTGAGGAATTGTGGTTTGGTGCTTTTGTGGAAGAACGATTTGAAATTAAATCGATGACTATATGGGGTTGGACGTGATTACTTCGTCATTAGATATTTCTCTGTCTGTCTGTTTGCCTGTCTGTCTGTGTCTGGCTTGCTCTGTCGTTATGTCCCTGTCTGTCGCTATTTCAGTACGTCCGTCCATCGGTATGTCTCTGTCTCTGTCTCTGTCTTTGAATGTATGTCTGTCTTTGTCTTGATGTCTCTGTCTTTCATTCTATCTGTCTGTGGCTGTGTCCCTCTCTTTGAAAGAAATATTTTCATTAGTAATAGGTGTGTGTTGGGGTGGTGCGTGAATGTGTGGGTGCATGTCTAAGTGAGTGTGTGTGTGTGTGTGTGTGTGTGTGTGTGTGTGTGTGTGTGTGTGTGTGTGTGTGTGTGTGTGTGTGTGTGTGTGTGTGTGCAGAACTGGACCTGAGAAGAGGACAGACGGACAAACAGAGACAGAGAAACAGACAGACTTTTTAAAATTCAGCATTTGAAACGGGAATTTTAGGGTCTCTCCTTTAGAAAAAAAAGGAGGTACATTTGCTGCGTAGATGGGGCTGGCAAAGGGGGTGTGGTTTCCAAAACCAAGATTCCTTGTCCCCTCATGTCCCCTCTCTACCACAACCACGGCATTGCACACATTCATACAAAGGCAACAGTTTTCTCCCACGTGGCATAAACAAAAACAGACCCCAGCAGACAGACGGACAGACAGACAGACAGACAGACAGACAGACAGACAGACGGACAGACAGACAGCGCAGCCTCTTTTTACCACGATCACTGAAGTGCAAACATTCGTACAAAGGCAAAGATGTTCTCCTGCGTGGTATATACAACAAGAAATTCCTTCGAGGTAGGAAAAACACCCCCGTTGGTCAAAGGGAAATAACCTTCTCAGTTGGTGGCAGTGAGAATGGTTATTTCCCTTTGACCATCAATATGTCCCTCTATCAGTCCTTGTAGAATCTTAATCCACCAATAACTCCCTAACCGTGTGTTTGACTGGTCCCAATTTTTGTAAGGACCGTCTCAGGAATGTATAGAACCTGTTCACCAAGTTTGGTGACGATAGGTCCGTTCATTCTTGAGATCTATATGCGAACACAAACACACAAACACACAAACAAACAAACAAACAAACACATCTACCGAAACCTATACACACCCCTATACCGGGGGTGTAAAAACAGACCGACAGACAGAAAGCGCAGCCTCTTTAGCACGATGACGGCAGTGTACACAGTCATACAAAGCGAAGATTTGCTTGCACGTGAAAATCGTGTAAGAGTCTCACAGTGGTCTTGGCTAGAAATCAATGCGAAGCTTCGAGCTGACGAGATGTATTGGCTGGGAAGCTACTCTCTGTAACTGTTTTCCTCCCTTTTACTGGGAATGAATTGCATCAGGGTCACTCTCCAGGGCCGGACTACCGGGGGGGAGGGGGGGGGGGGTTATGGGGGTTGCGCAACCCCCCCCCCCCCCCCCCCCGTAGCCTAAACATGTACCTCACTTATTTAAAACATTTTTTATTATTGTTTATTTTATGCCGTTTCATGCAAGGAGCGACCATTTTCCTATCTCAGAATATGACCTACCCATCAGTTTCAGGGGGCTCTGCCCCTTGACCCCGCCAGGGGGAACATCCCCCTGGACCACCACTGGCAACCCCCCCTCCTCTTCGCATAGTCCGGCCCTGCTCTCCGTTTTAGCGCCTGTCTGGTAGAGCACTTTCGAAACGCAAACTCTTTGTCTTTGTGCCATTTAGGAACGCGAAAGCGCATACGATTCCAAACATGTCAAAAACTGAAGAAAAAACCCACATCCATAATAATTTAATGCATGGTCATTTAACTTTTCCGTATTACAGTTCCGGTGTTTGGACCACAAGAAGATCATCTGCATGCAGATAATAGAGAGGTCCACACACAAACACAACACGAAAAAACAAAAGAGGTCCAGAAAGTTTTCCTCTCAGAACGTGCACGTGTAAGTAATGAAAACATTGGCATACCAATTCGAAAAAAATATTTCGGTAAAAAAAAATCCGACCTCCCCTCCCCTCCTCTCCCCAATACTACTCCCCAACTCCCCCATCCTCACCCCCCCTCTTATAAGCTTTTACTGAATGAGAACCGTGCCAAACAGGGACCCAGGACAGTAGACAGAAAAATCTGCTTGTATGCAAATGAGTTAACGTCATTTCCGGTCGACTCGTCTCGGTCGCTTCATTGATAGTTTTGGCTAGCCATTTGCTAAACCCAGTTCTGGGGCAACATTGATTTGGCTCCGTTGATAAAGGTAACTAGTGAGGTCGTTGTTCAATTAAGGGGGAGGGGGTTGGGTGGATTTGACGGGGGATTGGGAGGGTGAAGGAATTTGGAGGACAATAAGAACGTTTCCTAATAAAAAAAATAAAAAAACATTTCAAACCGTTCCACTCTGGTTTGCATACTTTTCTTTCAGGAATGACTGTAGAGCGTTTAGAGAGAGAGAGAGAGAGAGGCCCCCCGCGGGTTAGGGGGAAGAATTTACCCGATGCTCCCCAGCATGTCGTAAGAGGCGACTAACGGATTCTGTTTCTCCTTTTACCCTTGTTAAGTGTTTCTTGTATAGAATATAGCCAATGTTTGTAAAGATTTTAGTCAAGCAGTATGTAAGAAATGTTAAGTCCTTTGTACTGGAAACTTGCATTCTCCCAGTAAGGTCATATATTGTACTACGTTGCAAGCCCCTGGAGCAATTTTTTATTAGTGCTTTTGTGAACAAGAAACAATTAACAAGTGGCTCTATCCCATCCCCCCCCCCCCCCATTTCCCCGTCGCGATATAACCTTGAACGGTTGAAAACGACGTTAAACACCAAATAAAGAAAGAAAGAAAGAAAAAGAGAGAGAGAGAGAGAGAGAGAGAGAGAGAGAGAGAGAGAAAGAGAGACACACACACAGAGACAGAGAGACAGAGAGAGACAGAGAGAAAGAGAGGCAGACAGACAGACAGACAGACAGACAGACAGATAGACAGACAGACAGACAGACAGACAGACAGACAGAAATAGAGGGGAACATATATAACCGTCTTCAGCATATGCCCATTCATGGAGAAACCGAACGTTCAATTTGTATGCTAATGTCTGTGGGTGCCCATACAAACCACGAAGAGAAACAATTACTGAGCCTTCGATTCATGCTGATAATTCATTTTGTCGACATGTTTTCATTTGCTACCAGTCAGCATATTAGAAATAACTTATAATATATATTAAAAACAATATATCCGTGTCAAGCTGCACAGAAGCCTCGTCTTGGTGTGCATGGTCTAGACGTCTCGGTTAGGCAGGACACATCTATGTCTATGCTGCGCCAAAATCCGGTCTTGCTTTGCCTCGTCAAGACATTCCACGTAAGCCACACGTTTGTGTATGCCCTGCCATTGGAATAACAATGAAAAAAACAAAACAAATTCTGAACCTTTCAATGAAACAGAGAGACAATGAATAGATACAAGTTATTGGCTATTCGGGTCTTGGTATACCAGTAAGCCAAGTTATAGTAAATATTGTAATACTGCACACTTCTCTCGTCTTGGATTGTCAAGTTTAGACTTCTCGGTCAGCCTAACGATCGTATGGTCATGCTACATACAAGTCTTGTCTTGATTTCCCAGACCTAATGCGCCAAACGCCAGCTAATCAGCCAAACTATATTTTTGTCTTGGTTTTCAAGCTCTAACGTCCAGGTCAAACAAAACATATCTTTGTCATGCGACGCCGAAATCTCTTCTTGCTAGGTCATGTCTGGACGTCCACGTCCCCTGAAGTTCACATTACATACGGACCTTGCTCTATTTTTGATGCGTCTGATAAGTCATAAAACCATTTGATGGCGAAGGCAGTGTCCAATTTTCAATGTGGAGCACATATTAGACTTAGTTGTCTCAGAATAGGTTATTTTCTATGTCTCATTGATTGGGCTATTTACTCCCTCCTCTTTACAATCCATAGCCCTCCTTCAAACGTACACACACACACACACACACACACACACACACACACACACACACACACACATACAAACACACACATATACACACACACGCTCACACACACACACACGCACGCACGCACACAAACACACACACACATACACACACACACACACACACACACACACACGCACACACACACACACACACACACGCACGCACGCACGCACGCACGCACACACACACACACACACACCTACACACATACCCACACACACATACACACACACACACACACACCCACACACATACACACGGAAAATGGAGTTAATCTTTCTTTAAACCCTTTAAATACAAAAATAATAGAAGGCCAAAACGAAGATGTGCACTTTTGCAGAACTGTGTTTAACCTTTTAACTCTCAGACACTGTGTTCTTGCGCGTCCCTTGCACTCTTTGACTCCGTGCTCATTTGCATACAGACACGTAAGAGAAAAAAATACGGATTTCTGTTGGGCAGCTCGAAGAGAAAAAGCTGTTGCATAGAAATCACCGTCTAGGCAGGCCACCACAGCAAAATGTCAAAAGAAAATTGCAAGAATGCTTATTGCGAAAGAGGAGGGGTCGAGAGTTAGCTGGGGTAGTGATATTGGAAGTAAAAAGGAAAGAGGCAGAGAGA
>NW_027129511.1:10000-11659 GCF_037325665.1 Littorina saxatilis | reverse complement strand
AACTGAGTGTGAAAAAATAGCCCAAATCCTGCACAAGTTTATCTCACGGCGTTCAACACTATAAGCATTTGCCAGCCGAGGCTTAACTATTTTCAGGTAGTGTAAATCGTTTCATTTTCGGTCTCATGCTTGAAGGAGGAACATTGTGAATGTCTGCATTTTCTTAAGTACTCAAGTTCTGTATGCTTATTGCCTCTCCTAACCCAGTTGTAATCCTTATTTGTTAATAAGGGAGATTTGTATTTAACAGATGTTTTATAAACCCGGGCTTGGAAAACAGCTTTCAGATTGTAGACCGAAAGCACATCTGTTCCAAATCGTAAGCCCTGTGTGTAAGTAGTTGAAAACATTAGTGTTGCTCACTGTTAATAAGTTCAATATAATTACAATGGACATTTTACAATCCGATATCTACTCTGTCTCAGTACCAGCATATATTTGCTGTCATGACCGATTAGGCTTGCGATTTCTCTAAATGCAAAAAGGACTACTTCTGTGGACTGTAAAAGTTGCAACCAGAGTTGCAGCATTAGATTTCACGCAAGGCTTCAGTTCTTGTTCATCACCCCTCGTATAATTCAGTTTGTCATTAATTGCAACAAATGCTGGCTCTGATCAATGACATTAAAATAATTAAGTCTTGTCAGAATGACTACGTCTAAGAGAACATTTTAAATACCTGACTGATCTCTAAGCCTATTCAAGTTTACCTAATGAATATTACTAAACCAGCGAAGTTGAACTCTGAGAGGAACTGATTAATGTAAAATCATTCTTGTGTAAACTATCATTATTACAATAGATTTAAACGGAATAAGTGCATCCTTCAACTTAAACCAATACCAAAATAAGACATCCTGGCTGCTTCTTTTAAGTGACATCTACGCTGGCACGTACACACACACACTGAAAAACAGACACACCCGTTTCTCCTTTTGCCACCAACTCGCTCACACAGACAGTAAAGGGCGGTACACGAAGATGAGCAAGACAAGATTTTAAACACGGCGGAGAAACCAGATTAATTATACCCTTTGGTATGAGAGGTACGAGAGGGCTTGTAAAGTGTCCAGTTAAAGCAGCCAGAATGTACACCTCGCTGTCTGCACTGGGTGTCTGCACGTCACATTCGCCTCAGGCACGGACTGCGTACTTCGAGGATCATCCAGAACAACAACGACGACAACAACAACAACAACAACAACAACAACAACAACAACAACAACAACATTTAGATCAACATTAGATCGATTACCTCTCAGTTACAACACACACGCGCGCACACACACACTGAGTGACACACACACGCACACGCATACGCACGCACACACGCTAGCACGCTCTCTCTCTCTGGAAAGTAGAGTACAACACGATAAGAAAAGGCGGAGAAGCCAAAACATCCCATTTGGTATGGGGGACTCGAGAGGGCGGGTAAAGTGTCCCATAAAACAGCCAGAATTTACACCTAAATGTCTGGACAGCTTGTCTGCACGTAACATTCGGTGCGTGCGAGGCTGAAACTTTAGTGTGAGAAGTGATTGATTTTGGGGCGTGGAGGTTCGTGGAATATCCGGCTGGCGAGCGCGGTAGGCCGTTATTTGGAGAAAACCTGTTATTTGGTTTCGCTTTGAAAGTTTGGTTCGATTGTGCTGCGCTGCA
>NW_027129510.1:7500-10000 GCF_037325665.1 Littorina saxatilis | reverse complement strand
ACATTTCCAGAGTCCTTCTGTCCGTAAATTGCTTTAACTTGGATAGGAGGAAAACGTTCTTGGCTACTTTCTTGCAAATATGCTGTAATTGTGCCTGCCACTTGAATTCACAATCAATAATTACCCCCTAAAACGCGATGCTGTTGAACTTGTTCAATTGATTGCGTACCAATAGTAAGATTTAGTTTGAGTGGAGAAATCTAGTGTTTTTGTCTGGTTGCAATTACCATACTTTTAGTTTTTATTGGATGGACAAGCATAGCATTAGCACTACACCAGTTATTTACATCGTTTAAAGCTGTTTGAAGGGAGGACTCTATTACTGGAACAGACTTTCCACTTGCATGAAGAGAAGAATCGTCAGCAAAAAAATCACTTCTTACATTACTTTCAGAAATGTGCAGTGGCAGATCATTGATATACAGACACAACAAGATCGGCCCAAGCACTGAACCTTGAGGCACCCCGCATTTCACAGTCTCCTCAGTAGATATTTTACAGTTTAGGGCAGTATATTGAGATGTCATGTAAATAGGAAGCAAAGAAGTTACACACTGAACTGTTTCTGACATACAACTGTAATTTCTTCAATAGAATTGAATGATCAACAAGATCAAACGCTTTTTTAAAGTCGAGAAACACAGCACCACTGATTTCAGATCGGTTTGTTGCAGACAACCAGGTGTCGCATAGCGTGGTAAGGGCGCTGTAACAAGAGTGATTTGTTCGAAAACCAGACTGAAATTCATGGAAAAGGTTTCTGTTTTCTATGTACGCGAGCAAATGTTTGTGAATATGTTTTTTCCAATGGTTTGGATAAAATGGGTAATAAGGAAATGGGTCTAAAATTATTTGGGTCGGATAAATTTCCGCCTTTATGGAGTGGAATTACTTTTGCTCTCTTTAACCAACTAGGTACAGTATTTTGCTTTATGCAGAGATTATACACACAGATGAGTGGTTCCACAATATATGGTAGAGCTAATTTGGCCAAGTAAGGAGGAATCTTATCAGGACCCATGGACTTTTTATTCTCAAGGCCTTCTAGCACCTTACCTACCTCATGCACTGCCATGTCTGGAATAGTAAAAAAAATCGTCTGGTTTACATTTCTGATTACAAAAATCATGTAATTTTGAGAAAGAGACTTCAGTGTCAGAATCAGGACTGTCGCATTTAGCAGATTCATTTAGCCTATTGGCAAGGGACAAAAAATGGTTATTAAAATCTTCAGGGGAGATGGTTGTGGCAGACCGATTTGAGTTCTGTTTAGATTTACCTAATATGTTATTAACAGCACGCCAAACAGTTGCAATATCTTTCTTGTCCTCGATTAATGTATTAAAATAATTTGCTTTTGCTTGACGTGTTAATTCTGTCACTTTATTCCTTTGTTTCTTAAAATCAGACTTCATGTTGTTTGCTTTGTAAAAATCACGCAGGGACATGGCTTCTATAATCTGTTCCGTCAACCATGGGGGAAGAGATGGATATTTCACTCTGTGGTGACGTAGTGGGGCATGCTTATCCACTATAGGATAAAATATATCTAAAAGGGCGCCCAACGCCTCGTCAGCAACAACATGATTAAACACAGAGGAAAATGGTGCTAAACTGAGATCAAAGAAGAACTTGGTTTCATCAAACGTTTTAAAGCTTCTATATTCAATAGTTGTATGGCCCTGGTGCACCGGCTTAGGTAACTTGAACGACCAAGAACAAAATATTGAACAATGGTCATTGATGCTTGAAGCCGGGTACAGTTTTCACGTTTGACACCATGGAGGTATTATTAGTGTAAATGTGGTCAATCAACGTTGATGTATCAATCAATCTGGTTGAGGTGTTCACAAGTTGATGGAATCCAAAGAGAGATGTTACTGAGCGCCAGGCTGTCTGGGTTTTATGCAAGTCTATGTTAAAATCACCAAGTAACAAAATATTACGATTATTACATTTAATGTTATCCATCAAATCAATAAAATCGTCAGACCAAGCTGAATGGGATGCGGGATTTCTATATACAAAGCCGAGGAGAAAAGAATTCGAAATCTTATAAGAAATTTCAAGCCAAAGGCATTCAATACTGTTCACTTCCAGATCAGCCCTGCGCTTAACAAACTTTGCAATGGAATCATGGACATAAACAGCAAGACCAGTATGTTGTACTTCCATACTGTCGCGTCGGATAACAGAATAATGAGGTATCCGCAACACATCATCACAGATGCGTGACTGAGTCCAGCCTAGTCTCTGAAATCCCAAACAAATGGGTTATGGGAAAAAGTTGATTTAATAACACGCAGAGATCAGGAATTTTGTTCAAGAGATGATAAATGTTTAAGTGACCGATATTCAGTCCAGCGGCTGAAGCTAGTGCCGACATGCTTATAAATGTTAAGAGTACACGCAGAAGCAGACACAATCCGCACACACTGGACGTTGTAGAGTGAATATTCAAGATTTGCAAGAAAGGCAAAGTCCTTGTCGTCTACGAATT
>NW_027129510.1:0-2500 GCF_037325665.1 Littorina saxatilis | reverse complement strand
ATATACACGGAATCATAGAAATGGAAACTTATGTGTTCTATCATACTGACCCTGAACATGACTGGTCGCTGTTGTGGTTCTCCTTTCTTTTACCCAGACTGGAGGCTGGAGCTTGCGAACGAAGCAGACACCAAGGTCAAAAGTACCGGTGATCATATTTGAAAAGGGAGATAATCCATGGCTAGCCGGGTATAGAGTTTTTAGGAAAGTAAAGGTCACCCGAGACAGTCGAGACTGTTTATGTTTGCTGGTAGTGGTGGTGAAATGGCTGAGGACTTCTGCTGAGAAGGGCTGCTGAGGATTGAAGGGAAAAGGGTTCGTATCGGAAAGTATCATGAGACGGTTTTCAAGCTGGCTGAGAAAAAAAGTTGGGAGCAGAGATTTTGGTAGAGTTCTGACGATAAAAAAAATTTCGTACATTTTCTCAAAGAGTTTGTAAAGGTTTTCAAGTGGTAAAATGGTCGAAGTCTTCTGACAAAAAGGGCTCATACAGGGCTTATGGGAAAAAGGTTCATATCTGAAAGTTTCATGAGGAGGTATAGCCTCGCTGGCTGAGAAAATATGTTGAGAGCAGACATTTTGGGCGAGTTATGACAATATCAAAAATGTCGTAAATGTTCTCAAAGAAAATAGATCCCTGCGCCTTGAGTCCGAGTCTGGAGATACGCGCGCGATATAAGACTTCATATAACAAACGCTGTCACCGACATATCTCTCTCTCTCTCTCTCTCTCTCTCTCTCTCTCTCTCTCTCTCTCTCTCTCTCTCTCTCTCTCTCTCTCTCTCTCTCTCGATCTCTCTCTCTCTCTCTCTCTCTCTCTCTCCCTCTCTCTCTCTCTCTCTCTCTCTCTCTCCCTCCTCTCCCTCCCTCCCCCCCCTCCCTCCCTCCCTCCCTCCCTCTCTCTCTCTCTCTCTCTCTCTCTCTCTCTCTCTCTCTCTCTCTCTCTCCCTCTCCCTCCCTCCCTCCATCCCTTTTTCGATTTTCGGCCGTCACAAAACACCGTGTTAAAGCACAGCCCTTTTTTTCCTACTTTCCCTCTTTTGCTTTTCTTTACTCATTCATCGTCTCTTTTTCTTCTTCTATTTTTTTCTTCTCCTTCTTCTTCATTTCTTCCTTTTTTTGTTTTTTAGTTTGTTTGTTTTTTGTGCGTGTGTGTGGGGTGTTTTTTTTTAATAGAAATCGGGACAGCAGCAGAAAAGGCCGGGAAATTAAGTAAACAGTGAGCTGACAGCAAAAGAAAAACAAAGAAGAAGCAGACGATTGGTTGAAAAACATTCAAAAGAGATGAAGAGAAACGGATGGTAAAAAAAGATGTGAAAAGGTAGAGATAAAATAAATTCAGCTTAAATCAAAAACGGAAAAAGATACACTCGAAATTCCAACCAAAAAAAACAAACATCAGTTCATCCGACTAGTTAAAAAGTTTAGGCCGTCTAAGTGTGTGAGAGTCAAAGATATGCAAGATATCTTCCTTTTGCTACCCCCTTTTCTCCTTTGTCCTCAATCTATTTGATATATTCCACATCCTCACCCCTCTACTCCCCCTCCCTCACTTAAACCTGTGTAAGGTTATGTCAGAGAGTGCACGTCGCGGGTTCAAAGAGTTTGCCCTTCTTGCTCTTTTTGTCTCCCCTTGATGTTCTGGAATTTCGTTTTTTCCATTTAATAATGAAGTTTGTCTTTTGTTTTTAATGGAAAATTCAGCCCGTGCACAATGTGCCCACAAACCTTGTTTTCTGTCCTAATTTTGGGGAAAGTAAAGGTCACCCGAGGTGCACGAATAAAGGAAGCCTGCTTTTTGTGTGTTTGTTTTTGTTTACTTGTTTGCTTGCTTGTTTGCTACATTGGTTAATTTATTTATTAAGGAGATTTCTATTGCGCATAAAAGCACTATGCGCTAGCGGCTTAATACATTGGTTATACGAAGATTCGTCTATGCATTTGTTTCCTGGAATATCCGTTCGTCCATCAGTTCAGCCATTCACTTCATTTGTTTGCACTCATGTTTGCTCAAACTTGAAGAAACAGATGACCTCGTAAACTATAGTTATAAATTATTTGTATAAGGCGGTCTAATGATCATATTTTACCTGCAAAAAAGTTATTTAACTTTGATAAAAATTGCTTTAGTGGAAACTACTGGCTGACATTCCAATGAAGTGTCTAGGCAATCCATTGGTACAACTCTTACTCTGGTTAGCAAGGCATGGTAGGCTTCTATCAAATGCGACACCACCCTAATTTCATCCCCACCCCTTGCTAAATTCCTGCTTTCTGTTCCCTTTTCCTCCGACCCAACTAAATACCCAATCATCATTCCCAAATAACCGTACCCGCCATGGCATTAGCGATGAAACATTTTTCGTGAATTAAAAACCTCGCACAGTAATCCCACAGAAATGAATTTTTGATATGATTTTGATTCGCCAAACACAGGAAATCGGAACTGGGCAAAGAGAGGGTGCATCAGTGTTTCTTCGTAAAGTTGACCATGGGCAAA